>NW_028181292.1:0-110156 GCF_964211825.1 Aythya ferina | reverse complement strand
GATGTTCTCCAAAAACCACAATTTACCCTTTTCCAACACGATGACCAACGAGAACCCAACAGAACCCAACAGAGACCCCAAAAAACGTCAAAAACACCCCAAACAAGAACGGCATCACCCCCAAAACTGGAAGAAAATCCCCCAAAACCATAGATCCACCCCAAAACCACCCTAAACCTACCTGATGTTCTCCAAAACCCACAATCCACTCCTATTTAACATAATGACAAACAAGAACCCAACAAAACCTAATGGAGACCCCAAAACACGTAAAAAACACCCCAAACAAGAAAAGGATCACCCCCAAAACTGGAAGAAAATCCCCCAAAACCATAGATCCACCCCAAAACCACCCTAAACCTACCTGATGTTCTCCAAAACCCACAATTTACCCTTTTCCACCATGATGACCAACGAGAACCAAACAAAACCCAACGGAGACCCCAAAACACTTCAAATACACCCCAAAAAAGAACAGGATCACGCCAAAAAATAGAAGAAAACCCCAAATACCATAGATCCACCCCAAAGACACCCTAAACCTACCTGATGTTCTCCTAATCCCAAAGCACACTCCAAACCACCATAAAACACATTAGGAATTCAACGAAACGCAACGGAAACCCCAAAACACTTCAAAATCACCCGAAGAAAGGAGAGGATCACTCCCCCAAAAAGAAGAAAACCCCAAATACCATGAATCCACGCGAAAACTCCCCCTAAACCTACCTGAAGTTCTCCAAAACCCACAATTTACACTTTTACAACACGATGACCAACGAGAACCCAACAAAACCAAACAGAGACCACAAAAACCTTAAAAAATACCCCAAACAAGAATGGCATCACCCCCAAAACTGGAAGAAAACCCCCAAAACCATAGATCCACCCCAAAACCACCCTAAACCTACCTGATGTTCTCCAAAACCCACAATCCACTCCTATTTAACATAATGACAAACAAGAACCCAACAAAACCTAATGGAGACCCCAAAACACGTAAAAAACACCCCAAAAAATATCGGCATCACCCCCAAAACTGGAAGAAAATACGCCAAAACCATAGATCCACCCCAAAGACACCCTAAACCTACCTGATCTTCTCCAAAAACCACAATTTACCCTTTTCCAACACGATGACCAACGAGAACCCAACAGAACCCAACAGAGACACCAAAAAACGTCAAAAACACCCCAAACAAGAACGGCATCACCCCCAAAACTGGAAGAAAATCCGCCAAAACCATAGATCCACCCCAAAACCACCCTAAACCTACCTGATGTTCTCCAAAACCCACAATCCACTCCTATTTAACATAATGACAAACAAGAACCCAACAAAACCTAATGGAGACCCCAAAACACGTCAAAAACACCACAAAAAATATCAGCATCACCCCCAAAACTGGAAGAAAATACCCCAAAACCATAGATCCACCCCAAAACCACCCTAAACCTACCTGATGTTCTCCAAAACCCACAATCCACTCCTATTTAACATAATGACAAACAAGAACCCAACAAAACCTAATGGAGACCCCAAAACACGTAAAAAACACCCCAAAAAATATCGGCATCACCCCCAAAACTGGAAGAAAATACGCCAAAACCATAGATCCACCCCAAAGACACCCTAAACCTACCTGATCTTCTCCAAAAACCACAATTTACCCTTTTCCAACACGATGACCAACGAGAACCAACAGAACCCAACAGAGACACCAAAAAACGTCAAAAACACCCCAAACAAGAACGGCATCACCACCAAAACTGGAAGAAAATCCCCCAAAACCATAGATCCACCCCAAAACCACCCTAAACCTACCTGATGTTCTCCAAAACCCACAATCCACTCCTATTTAACATAATGACAAACAAGAACCCAACAAAACCTAATGGAGACCCCAAAACACGTCAAAAACACCACAAAAAATATCGGCATCACCCCCAAAACTGGAAGAAAATCCCCCAAAACCATAGATCCACCCCAAAACCACCCTAAACCTACCTGATGTTCTCCAAAAACCACAATTTACCCTTTTCCAACACGATGACCAACGAGAACCCAACAGAACCCAACAGAGACCCCAAAAAACGTCAAAAACACCCCAAACAAGAACGGCATCACCACCAAAACTGGAAGAAAATCCCCCAAAACCATAGATCCACCCCAAAACCACCCTAAACCTACCTGATGTTCTCCAAAACCCACAATCCACTCCTATTTAACATAATGACAAACAAGAACCCAACAAAACCTAATGGAGACCCCAAAACACGTCAAAAACACCCCAAAAAATATCGGCATCACCCCCAAAACTGGAAGAAAATACGCCAAAACCATAGATCCACCCCAAAGACACCCTAAACCTACCTGATGTTCTCCAAAAACCACAATTTACCCTTTTCCAACACGATGACCAACGAGAACCCAACAGAACCCAACAGAGACCCCAAAAAACGTCAAAAACACCCCAAACAAGAACGGCATCACCACCAAAACTGGAAGAAAATCCCCCAAAACCATAGATCCACCCCAAAACCACCCTAAACCTACCTGATGTTCTCCAAAACCCACAATCCACTCCTATTTAACATAATGACAAACAAGAACCCAACAAAACCTAATGGAGACCCCAAAACACGTCAAAAACACCCCAAAAAATATCGGCATCACCCCCAAAACTGGAAGAAAATCCCCCAAAACCATAGATCCACCCCAAAACCACCCTAAACCTACCTGATGTTCTCCAAAAACCACAATTTACCCTTTTCCAACACGATGACCAACGAGAACCCAACAGAACCCAACAGAGACCCCAAAAAACGTCAAAAACACCCCAAACAAGAACGGCATCACCACCAAAACTGGAAGAAAATCCCCCAAAACCATAGATCCACCCCAAAACCACCCTAAACCTACCTGATGTTCTCCAAAACCCACAATCCACTCCTATTTAACATAATGACAAACAAGAACCCAACAAAACCTAATGGAGACCCCAAAACACGTAAAAAACACAACAAAAAATATCGGCATCACCCCCAAAACTGGAAGAAAATACGCCAAAACCATAGATCCACCCCAAAGACACCCTAAACCTACCTGATCTTCTCCAAAAACCACAATTTACCCTTTTCCAACACGATGACCAACGAGAACCCAACAGAACCCAACAGAGACCCCAAAAAACGTCAAAAACACCCCAAACAAGAACGGCATCACCACCAAAACTGGAAGAAAATCCCCCAAAACCATAGATCCACCCCAAAACCACCCTAAAACTACCTGATGTTCTCCAAAACCCACAATCCACACCTATTTAACATAATGACAAACAAGAACCCAACAAAACCTAATGGAGACCCCAAAACACGTCAAAAACACCCCAAAAAATATCGGCATCACCCCCAAAACTGGAAGAAAATACGCTAAAACCATAGATCCACCCCAAAACCACCCTAAACCTACCTGATGTTCTCCAAAACCCACAATCCACACCTATTTAACATAATGAAAAACTAGAACCCAACAAAACCTAATGGAGACACCAAAACACGTCAAAAACACCACAAACAAGAAAAGGATCACCCCCAAAACTGGAAGAAAATCCCCCAAAACCATAGATCCACCCCAAAGACACCCTAAACCTACCTGATGTTCTCCAAAAACCACAATTTACCCTTTTCCAACACGATGACCAACGAGAACCCAACAGAACCCAACAGAGACCCCAAAAAACGTCAAAAACACCCCAAACAAGAACGGCATCACCCCCAAAACTGGAAGAAAATCCCCCAAAACCATAGATCCACCCCAAAACCACCCTAAACCTACCTGATGTTCTCCAAAACCCACAATCCACTCCTATTTAACATAATGACAAACAAGAACCCAACAAAACCTAATGGAGACCCCAAAACACGTAAAAAACACCCCAAACAAGAACGGCATCACCCCCAAAACTGGAAGAAAATCCCCCAAAACCATAGATCCACCCCAAAACCACCCTAAACCTACCTGATCTTCTCCAAAACCCACAATCCACTCCTATTTAACATAATGACAAACAAGAACCCAACAAAACCTAATGGAGACCCCAAAACACGTCAAAAACACACCAAACAAGAAAAGGATCACCACCAAAACTGGAAGAAAATACACCAAAACCATAGATCCACCCCAAAACCACCCTAAACCTACCTGATGTTCTCCAAAACCCACAATTTACCCTTTTCCACCATGATGACCAACGAGAACCAAACAAAACCCAACGGAGACCCCAAAACACTTCAAATACACCCCAAAAAAGAACAGGATCACGCCAAAAAATAGAAGAAAACCCCAAAGACCATAGATCCACCCCAAAGACACCCTAAACCTACCTGATGTTCTCCAAAACCCACAATTTACCCTTTTCCACCATGATGACCAACGAGAACCAAACAAAACCCAACGGAGACCCCAAAACACTTCAAATACACCCCAAAAAAGAACAGGATCACGCCAAAAAATAGAAGAAAACCCCAAAGACCATAGATCCACCCCAAAACCACCCTAAACCTACCTGATGTTCTCCAAAACCCACAATTTACCCTTTTCCACCATGATGACCAACGAGAACCAAACAAAACCCAACGGAGACCCCAAAACACTTCAAATACACCCCAAAAAAGAACAGGATCACGCCAAAAAATAGAAGAAAACCCCAAAGACCATAGATCCACCCCAAAGACACCCTAAACCTACCTGATGTTCTCCTAATCCCAAAGCACACTCCAAACCACCATAAAACACATTAGGAATTCAACGAAACGCAACGGAAACCCCAAAACACTTCAAAATCACCCGAAGAAAGCAGAGGATCACTCCCCCAAAAAGAAGAAAACCCCAAATACCACGAATCCACGCGAAAACTCCCCCTAAACCTACCTGAAGTTCTCCAAAAACCACAATTTACACTTTTACAACACGATGACCAACGAGAACCCAACAAAACCAAACAGAGACCACAAAAACCTTAAAAAATATCCCAAACAAGAATGGCATCACCCCCAAAACTGGAAGAAAACCCCCAAAACCATAGATCCAACCCAAAGACACCCTAAACCTACCTGATGTTCTCCAAAAACCACAATTTACCCTTTCCAACACGATGACCAACGAGAACCCAACAGAACCCAACAGAGACGCCAAAAAACGTCAAAAACACCCCAAACAAGAACGGCATCACCCCCAAAACTGGAAGAAAATCCCCCAAAACCATAGATCCACCCCAAAACCACCCTAAACCTACCTGATGTTCTCCAAAACCCACAATCCACTCCTATTTAACATAATGACAAACAAGAACCCAACAAAACCTAATGGAGACCCCAAAACACGTAAAAAACACCCCAAAAAATATCGGCATCACCCCCAAAACTGGAAGAAAATACGCCAAAACCATAGATCCACCCCAAAACCACCCTAAACCTACCTGATGTTCTCCAAAACCCACAATCCACTCCTATTTAACATAATGACAAACAAGAACCCAACAAAACCTAATGGAGACCCCAAAACACGTCAAAAACACCACAAAAAATATCGGCATCACCCCCAAAACTGGAAGAAAATACGCCAAAACCATAGATCCACCCCAAAGACACCCTAAACCTACCTGATCTTCTCCAAAAACCACAATTTACCCTTTTCCAACACGATGACCAACGAGAACCCAACAGAACCCAACAGAGACCCCAAAAAACGTCAAAAACACCCCAAACAAGAACGGCATCACCACCAAAACTGGAAGAAAATCCCCCAAAACCATAGATCCACCCCAAAACCACCCTAAACCTACCTGATGTTCTCCAAAACCCACAATCCACTCCTATTTAACATAATGACAAACAAGAACCCAACAAAACCTAATGGAGACCCCAAAACACGTCAAAAACACCACAAAAAATATCGGCATCACCCCCAAAACTGGAAGAAAATACGCCAAAACCATAGATCCACCCCAAAGACACCCTAAACCTACCTGATGTTCTCCAAAAACCACAATTTACCCTTTTCCAACACGATGACCAACGAGAACCCAACAGAACCCAACAGAGACCCCAAAAAACGTCAAAAACACCCCAAACAAGAACGGCATCACCACCAAAACTGGAAGAAAATCCCCCAAAACCATAGATCCACCCCAAAACCACCCTAAACCTACCTGATGTTCTCCAAAACCCACAATCCACTCCTATTTAACATAATGACAAACAAGAACCCAACAAAACCTAATGGAGACCCCAAAACACGTAAAAAACACCACAAAAAATATCGGCATCACCCCCAAAACTGGAAGAAAATACGCCAAAACCATAGATCCACCCCAAAGACACCCTAAACCTACCTGATGTTCTCCAAAAACCACAATTTACCCTTTTCCAACACGATGACCAACGAGAACCCAACAGAACCCAACAGAGACCCCAAAAAACGTCAAAAACACCCCAAACAAGAACGGCATCACCACCAAAACTGGAAGAAAATCCCCCAAAACCATAGATCCACCCCAAAACCACCCTAAAACTACCTGATGTTCTCCAAAACCCACAATCCACACCTATTTAACATAATGACAAACAAGAACCCAACAAAACCTAATGGAGACCCCAAAACACGTCAAAAACACCCCAAAAAATATCGGCATCACCCCCAAAACTGGAAGAAAATAGGCTAAAACCATAGATCCACCCCAAAACCACCCTAAACCTACCTGATGTTCTCCAAAACCCACAATCCACACCTATTTAACATAATGAAAAACTAGAACCCAACAAAACCTAATGGAGACACCAAAACACGTCAAAAACACCACAAACAAGAAAAGGATCACCCCCAAAACTGGAAGAAAATCCCCCAAAACCATAGATCCACCCCAAAGACACCCTAAACCTACCTGATGTTCTCCAAAAACCACAATTTACCCTTTTCCAACACGATGACCAACGAGAACCCAACAGAACCCAACAGAGACCCCAAAAAACGTCAAAAACACCCCAAACAAGAACGGCATCACCCCCAAAACTGGAAGAAAATCCCCCAAAACCATAGATCCACCCCAAAACCACCCTAAACCTACCTGATGTTCTCCAAAACCCACAATCCACTCCTATTTAACATAATGACAAACAAGAACCCAACAAAACCTAATGGAGACCCCAAAACACGTAAAAAACACCCCAAACAAGAACGGCATCACCCCCAAAACTGGAAGAAAATCTTCCAAAACCATAGATCCACCCCAAAACCACCCTAAACCTACCTGATGTTCTCCAAAACCCACAATTTACCCTTTTCCACCATGATGACCAACGAGAACCAAACAAAACCCAACGGAGACCCCAAAACACTTCAAATACACCCCAAAAAAGAACAGGATCACGCCAAAAAATAGAAGAAAACCCCAAAGACCATAGATCCACCCCAAAGACACCCTAAACCTACCTGATGTTCTCCAAAACCCACAATTTACCCTTTTCCACCATGATGACCAACGAGAACCAAACAAAACCCAACGGAGACCCCAAAACACTTCAAATACACCCCAAAAAAGAACAGGATCACGCCAAAAAATAGAAGAAAACCCCAAAGACCATAGATCCACCCCAAAACCACCCTAAACCTACCTGATGTTCTCCAAAACCCACAATTTACCCTTTTCCACCATGATGACCAACGAGAACCAAACAAAACCCAACGGAGACCCCAAAACACTTCAAATACACCCAAAAAAGAACAGGATCACGCCAAAAAATAGAAGAAAACCCCAAAGACCATAGATCCACCCCAAAGACACCCTAAACCTACCTGATGTTCTCCTAATCCCAAAGCACACTCCAAACCACCATAAAACACATTAGGAATTCAACGAAACGCAACGGAAACCCCAAAACACTTCAAAATCACCCGAAGAAAGCAGAGGATCACTCCCCCCAAAAAGAAGAAAACCCCAAATACCACGAATCCACGCGAAAACTCCCCTAAACCTACCTGAAGTTCTCCAAAAACCACAATTTACACTTTTACAACACGATGACCAACGAGAACCCAACAAAACCAAACAGAGACCACAAAAACCTTAAAAAATACCCCAAACAAGAATGGCATCACCCCCAAAACTGGAAGAAAACCCCCAAAACCATAGATCCAACCCAAAGACACCCTAAACCTACCTGATGTTCTCCAAAAACCACAATTTACCCTTTCCAACACGATGACCAACGAGAACCCAACAGAACCCAACAGAGACCCCAAAAAACGTCAAAAACACCCCAAACAAGAACGGCATCACCCCCAAAACTGGAAGAAAATCCCCCAAAACCATAGATCCACCCCAAAACCACCCTAAACCTACCTGATGTTCTCCAAAACCCACAATCCACTCCTATTTAACATAATGACAAACAAGAACCCAACAAAACCTAATGGAGACCCCAAAACACGTAAGAAACACCCCAAAAAATATCGGCATCACCCCCAAAACTGGAAGAAAATACGCCAAAACCATAGATCCACCCCAAAGACACCCTAAACCTACCTGATCTTCTCCAAAAACCACAATTTACCCTTTTCCAACACGATGACCAACGAGAACCCAACAGAACCCAACAGAGACACCAAAAAACGTCAAAAACACCCCAAACAAGAACGGCATCACCCCCAAAACTGGAAGAAAATCCCCCAAAACCATAGATCCACCCCAAAACCACCCTAAACCTACCTGATGTTCTCCAAAACCCACAATCCACTCCTATTTAACATAATGACAAACAAGAACCCAACAAAACCTAATGGAGACCCCAAAACACGTCAAAAACACCACAAAAAATATCAGCATCACCCCCAAAATGGAAGAAAATCCCCCAAAACCATAGATCCACCCCAAAACCACCCTAAACCTACCTGATGTTCTCCAAAACCCACAATCCACTCCTATTTAACATAATGACAAACAAGAACCCAACAAAACCTAATGGAGACCCCAAAACACGTCAAAAACACCCCAAAAAATATCGGCATCACCCCCAAAACTGGAAGAAAATACGCCAAAACCATAGATCCACCCCAAAGACACCCTAAACCTACCTGATCTTCTCCAAAAACCACAATTTACCCTTTTCCAACACGATGACCAACGAGAACCCAACAGAACCCAACAGAGACCCCAAAAAACGTCAAAAACACCCCAAACAAGAACGGCATCACCCCCAAAACTGGAAGAAAATCCCCCAAAACCATAGATCCACCCCAAAACCACCCTAAACCTACCTGATGTTCTCCAAAACCCACAATCCACTCCTATTTAACATAATGACAAACAAGAACCCAACAAAACCTAATGGAGACCCCAAAACACGTCAAAAACACCACAAAAAATATCAGCATCACCCCCAAAATGGAAGAAAATCCCCCAAAACCATAGATCCACCCCAAAACCACCCTAAAACTACCTGATGTTCTCCAAAACCCACAATCCACTCCTATTTAACATAATGACAAACAAGAACCCAACAAAACCTAATGGAGACCCCAAAACACGTCAAAAACACCCCAAAAAATATCGGCATCACCCCCAAAACTGGAAGAAAATCCCCCAAAACCATAGATCCACCCCAAAGACACCCTAAACCTACCTGATCTTCTCCAAAAACCACAATTTACCCTTTTCCAACACGATGACAAACGAGAACCCAACAGAACCCAACAGAGACCCCAAAAAACGTCAAAAACACCCCAAAAAATATCGGCATCACCCCCAAAACTGGAAGAAAATACGCCAAAACCATAGATCCACCCAAAGACACCCTAAACCTACCTGATCTTCTCCAAAAACCACAATTTACCCTTTTCCAACACGATGACCAACGAGAACCCAACAGAACCCAACAGAGACACCAAAAAACGTCAAAAACACCGCAAACAAGAATGGCATCACCCCCAAATCTGGAAGAAAATCCCCCAAAACCATAGATCCACCCCAAAACCACCCTAAACCTACCTGATGTTCTCCAAAACCCACAATCCACTCCTATTTAACATAATGACAAACAAGAACCCAACAAAACCTAATGGAGACCCCAAAACACGTCAAAAACACCACAAAAAATATCGGCATCACCCCCAAAACTGGAAGAAAATACGCCAAAACCATAGATCCACCCCAAAACCACCCTAAACCTACCTGATGTTCTCCAAAAACCACAATTTACCCTTTTCCAACACGATGACCAACGAGAACCCAACAGAACCCAACAGAGACCCCAAAAAACGTCAAAAACACCCCAAACAAGAACGGCATCACCACCAAAACTGGAAGAAAATCCCCAAAACCATAGATCCACCCCAAAACCACCCTAAACCTACCTGATGTTCTCCAAAACCCACAATCCACTCCTATTTAACATAATGACAAACAAGAACCCAACAAAACCTAATGGAGACCCCAAAACACGTAAAAAACACCCCAAAAAATATCGGCATCACCCCCAAAACTGGAAGAAAATCCGCCAAAACCATAGATCCACCCCAAAGACACCCTAAACCTACCTGATCTTCTCCAAAAACCACAATTTACCCTTTTCCAACACGATGACCAACGAGAACCCAACAGAACCCAACAGAGACCCCAAAAAACGTCAAAAACACCCCAAACAAGAACGGCATCACCACCAAAACTGGAAGAAAATCCCCCAAAACCATAGATCCACCCCAAAACCACCCTAAACCTACCTGATGTTCTCCAAAACCCACAATCCACTCCTATTTAACATAATGACAAACAAGAACCCAACAAAACCTAATGGAGACCCCAAAACACGTCAAAAACACCCCAAAAAATATCGGCATCACCCCCAAAACTGGAAGAAAATAGGCTAAAACCATAGATCCACCCCAAAACCACCCTAAACCTACCTGATGTTCTCCAAAACCCACAATCCACACCTATTTAACATAATGAAAAACTAGAACCCAACAAAACCTAATGGAGACACCAAAACACGTCAAAAACACCACAAACAAGAAAAGGATCACCCCCAAAACTGGAAGAAAATCCCCCAAAACCATAGATCCACCCCAAAGACACCCTAAACCTACCTGATGTTCTCCAAAAACCACAATTTACCCTTTTCCAACACGATGACCAACGAGAACCCAACAGAACCCAACAGAGACCCCAAAAAACGTCAAAAACACCCCAAACAAGAACGGCATCACCCCCAAAACTGGAAGAAAATCCCCCAAAACCATAGATCCACCCCAAAACCACCCTAAACCTACCTGATGTTCTCCAAAACCCACAATCCACTCCTATTTAACATAATGACAAACAAGAACCCAACAAAACCTAATGGAGACCCCAAAACACGTAAAAAACACCCCAAACAAGAACGGCATCACCCCCAAAACTGGAAGAAAATCCCCCAAAACCATAGATCCACCCCAAAACCACCCTAAACCTACCTGATCTTCTCCAAAACCCACAATTTACCCTTTTCCACCATGATGACCAACGAGAACCAAACAAAACCCAACGGAGACCCCAAAACACTTCAAATACACCCCAAAAAAGAACAGGATCACGCCAAAAAATAGAAGAAAACCCCAAAGACCATAGATCCACCCCAAAGACACCCTAAACCTACCTGATGTTCTCCTAATCCCAAAGCACACTCCAAACCAACATAAAACACATTAGGAATTCAACGAAACGCAACGGAAACCCCAAAACACTTCAAAATCACCCGAAGAAAGGAGAGGATCACTCCCCCAAAAAGAAGAAAACCCCAAATACCACGAATCCACGCGAAAACTCCCCCTAAACCTACCTGAAGTTCTCCAAAACCCACAATTTACACTTTTACAACACGATGACCAACGAGAACCCAACAAAACCAAACAGAGACCACAAAAACCTTAAAAAATACCCCAAACAAGAATGGCATCACCCCCAAAACTGGAAGAAAACCCCCAAAACCATAGATCCACCCCAAAACCACCCTAAACCTACCTGATGTTCTCCAAACCCACAATCCACTCCTATTTAACATAATGACAAACAAGAACCCAACAAAACCTAATGGAGACCCCAAAACACGTAAAAAACACCCCAAAAAATATCGGCATCACCCCCAAAACTGGAAGAAAATACGCCAAAACCATAGATCCACCCCAAAGACACCCTAAACCTACCTGATCTTCTCCAAAAACCACAATTTACCCTTTTCCAACACGATGACCAACGAGAACCCAACAGAACCCAACAGAGACACCAAAAAACGTCAAAAACACCCCAAACAAGAACGGCATCACCCCCAAAACTGGAAGAAAATCCGCCAAAACCATAGATCCACCCCAAAACCACCCTAAACCTACCTGATGTTCTCCAAAACCCACAATCCACTCCTATTTAACATAATGACAAACAAGAACCCAACAAAACCTAATGGAGACCCCAAAACACGTCAAAAACACCACAAAAAATATCAGCATCACCCCCAAAACTGGAAGAAAATACCCCAAAACCATAGATCCACCCCAAAACCACCCTAAACCTACCTGATGTTCTCCAAAACCCACAATCCACTCCTATTTAACATAATGACAAACAAGAACCCAACAAAACCTAATGGAGACCCCAAAACACGTAAAAAACACCCCAAAAAATATCGGCATCACCCCCAAAACTGGAAGAAAATACGCCAAAACCATAGATCCACCCCAAAGACACCCTAAACCTACCTGATCTTCTCCAAAAACCACAATTTACCCTTTTCCAACACGATGACCAACGAGAACCAACAGAACCCAACAGAGACACCAAAAAACGTCAAAAACACCCCAAACAAGAACGGCATCACCACCAAAACTGGAAGAAAATCCCCCAAAACCATAGATCCACCCCAAAACCACCCTAAACCTACCTGATGTTCTCCAAAACCCACAATCCACTCCTATTTAACATAATGACAAACAAGAACCCAACAAAACCTAATGGAGACCCCAAAACACGTAAAAAACACCCCAAACAAGAACGGCATCACCCCCAAAACTGGAAGAAAATCCCCCAAAACCATAGATCCACCCCAAAACCACCCTAAACCTACCTGATCTTCTCCAAAACCCACAATTTACCCTTTTCCACCATGATGACCAACGAGAACCAAACAAAACCCAACGGAGACCCCAAAACACTTCAAATACACCCCAAAAAAGAACAGGATCACGCCAAAAAATAGAAGAAAACCCCAAAGACCATAGATCCACCCCAAAGACACCCTAAACCTACCTGATGTTCTCCTAATCCCAAAGCACACTCCAAACCAACATAAAACACATTAGGAATTCAACGAAACGCAACGGAAACCCCAAAACACTTCAAAATCACCCGAAGAAAGGAGAGGATCACTCCCCCAAAAAGAAGAAAACCCCAAATACCACGAATCCACGCGAAAACTCCCCCTAAACCTACCTGAAGTTCTCCAAAACCCACAATTTACACTTTTACAACACGATGACCAACGAGAACCCAACAAAACCAAACAGAGACCACAAAAACCTTAAAAAATACCCCAAACAAGAATGGCATCACCCCCAAAACTGGAAGAAAACCCCCAAAACCATAGATCCACCCCAAAACCACCCTAAACCTACCTGATGTTCTCCAAAACCCACAATCCACTCCTATTTAACATAATGACAAACAAGAACCCAACAAAACCTAATGGAGACCCCAAAACACGTAAAAAACACCCCAAAAAATATCGGCATCACCCCCAAAACTGGAAGAAAATACGCCAAAACCATAGATCCACCCCAAAGACACCCTAAACCTACCTGATCTTCTCCAAAAACCACAATTTACCCTTTTCCAACACGATGACCAACGAGAACCCAACAGAACCCAACAGAGACACCAAAAAACGTCAAAAACACCCCAAACAAGAACGGCATCACCCCCAAAACTGGAAGAAAATCCGCCAAAACCATAGATCCACCCCAAAACCACCCTAAACCTACCTGATGTTCTCCAAAACCCACAATCCACTCCTATTTAACATAATGACAAACAAGAACCCAACAAAACCTAATGGAGACCCCAAAACACGTCAAAAACACCACAAAAAATATCAGCATCACCCCCAAAACTGGAAGAAAATACCCCAAAACCATAGATCCACCCCAAAACCACCCTAAACCTACCTGATGTTCTCCAAAACCCACAATCCACTCCTATTTAACATAATGACAAACAAGAACCCAACAAAACCTAATGGAGACCCCAAAACACGTAAAAAACACCCCAAAAAATATCGGCATCACCCCCAAAACTGGAAGAAAATACGCCAAAACCATAGATCCACCCCAAAGACACCCTAAACCTACCTGATCTTCTCCAAAAACCACAATTTACCCTTTTCCAACACGATGACCAACGAGAACCAACAGAACCCAACAGAGACACCAAAAAACGTCAAAAACACCCCAAACAAGAACGGCATCACCACCAAAACTGGAAGAAAATCCCCCAAAACCATAGATCCACCCCAAAACCACCCTAAACCTACCTGATGTTCTCCAAAACCCACAATCCACTCCTATTTAACATAATGACAAACAAGAACCCAACAAAACCTAATGGAGACCCCAAAACACGTCAAAAACACCACAAAAAATATCGGCATCACCCCCAAAACTGGAAGAAAATCCCCCAAAACCATAGATCCACCCCAAAACCACCCTAAACCTACCTGATGTTCTCCAAAAACCACAATTTACCCTTTTCCAACACGATGACCAACGAGAACCCAACAGAACCCAACAGAGACCCCAAAAAACGTCAAAAACACCCCAAACAAGAACGGCATCACCACCAAAACTGGAAGAAAATCCCCCAAAACCATAGATCCACCCCAAAACCACCCTAAACCTACCTGATGTTCTCCAAAACCCACAATCCACTCCTATTTAACATAATGACAAACAAGAACCCAACAAAACCTAATGGAGACCCCAAAACACGTCAAAAACACCCCAAAAAATATCGGCATCACCCCCAAAACTGGAAGAAAATACCCCAAAACCATAGATCCACCCCAAAACCACCCTAAACCTACCTGATGTTCTCCAAAAACCACAATTTACCCTTTTCCAACACGATGACCAACGAGAACCCAACAGAACCCAACAGAGACCCCAAAAAACGTCAAAAACACCCCAAACAAGAACGGCATCACCACCAAAACTGGAAGAAAATCCCCCAAAACCATAGATCCACCCCAAAACCACCCTAAACCTACCTGATGTTCTCCAAAACCCACAATCCACTCCTATTTAACATAATGACAAACAAGAACCCAACAAAACCTAATGGAGACCCCAAAACACGTAAAAAACACCCCAAAAAATATCGGCATCACCCCCAAAACTGGAAGAAAATACGCCAAAACCATAGATCCACCCCAAAGACACCCTAAACCTACCTGATGTTCTCCAAAAACCACAATTTACCCTTTTCCAACACGATGACCAACGAGAACCCAACAGAACCCAACAGAGACCCCAAAAAACGTCAAAAACACCCCAAACAAGAACGGCATCACCACCAAAACTGGAAGAAAATCCCCAAAACCATAGATCCACCCCAAAACCACCCTAAACCTACCTGATGTTCTCCAAAACCCACAATCCACACCTATTTAACATAATGAAAAACTAGAACCCAACAAAACCTAATGGAGACACCAAAACACGTCAAAAACACCACAAACAAGAAAAGGATCACCCCCAAAACTGGAAGAAAATCCCCCAAAACCATAGATCCACCCCAAAGACACCCTAAACCTACCTGATGTTCTCCAAAAACCACAATTTACCCTTTTCCAACACGATGACCAACGAGAACCCAACAGAACCCAACAGAGACCCCAAAAAACGTCAAAAACACCCCAAACAAGAACGGCATCACCCCCAAAACTGGAAGAAAATCCCCCAAAACCATAGATCCACCCCAAAACCACCCTAAACCTACCTGATGTTCTCCAAAACCCACAATCCACTCCTATTTAACATAATGACAAACAAGAACCCAACAAAACCTAATGGAGACCCCAAAACACGTAAAAAACACCCCAAACAAGAACGGCATCACCCCCAAAACTGGAAGAAAATCTTCCAAAACCATAGATCCACCCCAAAACCACCCTAAACCTACCTGATGTTCTCCAAAACCCACAATTTACCCTTTTCCACCATGATGACCAACGAGAACCAAACAAAACCCAACGGAGACCCCAAAACACTTCAAATACACCCCAAAAAAGAACAGGATCACGCCAAAAAATAGAAGAAAACCCCAAAGACCATAGATCCACCCCAAAGACACCCTAAACCTACCTGATGTTCTCCAAAACCCACAATTTACCCTTTTCCACCATGATGACCAACGAGAACCAAACAAAACCCAACGGAGACCCCAAAACACTTCAAATACACCCCAAAAAAGAACAGGATCACGCCAAAAAATAGAAGAAAACCCCAAAGACCATAGATCCACCCCAAAACCACCCTAAACCTACCTGATGTTCTCCAAAACCCACAATTTACCCTTTTCCACCATGATGACCAACGAGAACCAAACAAAACCCAACGGAGACCCCAAAACACTTCAAATACACCCCAAAAAAGAACAGGATCACGCCAAAAAATAGAAGAAAACCCCAAAGACCATAGATCCACCCCAAAGACACCCTAAACCTACCTGATGTTCTCCTAATCCCAAAGCACACTCCAAACCACCATAAAACACATTAGGAATTCAACGAAACGCAACGGAAACCCCAAAACACTTCAAAATCACCCGAAGAAAGCAGAGGATCACTCCCCCAAAAAGAAGAAAACCCCAAATACCACGAATCCACGCGAAAACTCCCCCTAAACCTACCTGAAGTTCTCCAAAAACCACAATTTACACTTTTACAACACGATGACCAACGAGAACCCAACAAAACCAAACAGAGACCACAAAAACCTTAAAAAATACCCCAAACAAGAATGGCATCACCCCCAAAACTGGAAGAAAATCCCCCAAAACCATAGATCCACCCCAAAGACACCCTAAACCTACCTGATCTTCTCCAAAAACCACAATTTACACTTTTCCAACACGGTGACCAACGAGAACCCAACAGAACCCAACAGAGACCCCAAAAAACGTCAAAAACACCCCAAACAAGAACGGCATCACCCCCAAAACTGGAAGAAAATCCCCCAAAACCATAGATCCACCCCAAAACCACCCTAAACCTACCTGATGTTCTCCAAAACCCACAATCCACTCCTATTTAACATAATGACAAACAAGAACCCAACAAAACCTAATGGAGACCCCAAAACACGTAAAAAACACCACAAAAAATATCGGCATCACCCCCAAAACTGGAAGAAAATACGCCAAAACCATAGATCCACCCCAAAACCACCCTAAACCTACCTGATGTTCTCCAAAACCCACAATTTACCCTTTTCCACCATGATGACCAACGAGAACCCAACAAAACCCAACGGAGACCCCGAAAAACGTCAAAAACACCCCAAACAAGAACGGCATCACCCCCAAAACTGGAAGAAAATCCCCCAAAACCATAGATCCACCCCAAAACCACCCTAAACCTACCTGATGTTCTCCAAAACCCACAATCCACACCTATTTAACATAATGACAAACAAGAACCCAACAAAACCTAAAGGAGACACCAAAACACGTCAAAAACACCCCAAACAAGAAAAGGATCACCACCAAAACTGGAAGAAAATACACCAAAACCATAGATCCACCCCAAAACCACCCTAAACCTACCTGATGTTCTCCAAAACCCACAATTTACCCTTTTCCACCATGATGACCAACGAGAACCAAACAAAACCCAACGGAGACCCCAAAACACTTCAAATACACCCCAAAAAAGAACAGGATCACGCCAAAAAATAGAAGAAAACCCCAAAGACCATAGATCCACCCCAAAGACACCCTAAACCTACCTGATGTTCTCCTAATCCCAAAGCACACTCCAAACCACCATAAAACACATTAGGAATTCAATGAAACGCAACGGAAACCCCAAAACACTTCAAAATCACCCGAAGAAAGGAGAGGATCACTCCCCCAAAAAGAAGAAAACCCCAAATACCACGAATCCACGCGAAAACTCCCCCTAAACCTACCTGAAGTTCTCCAAAACCCACAATTTACACTTTTACAACACGATGACCAACGAGAACCCAACAAAACCAAACAGAGACCACAAAAACCTTAAAAAATACCCCAAACAAGAATGGCATCACCCCCAAAACTGGAAGAAAACCCCCAAAACCATAGATCCACCCCAAAGACACCCTAAACCTACCTGATCTTCTCCAAAAACCACAATTTACCCTTTTCCAACACGATGACCAACGAGAACCCAACAGAACCCAACAGAGACACCAAAAAACGTCAAAAACACCCCAAACAAGAACGGCATCACCACCAAAACTGGAAGAAAATCCCCCAAAACCATAGATCCACCCCAAAACCACCCTAAAACTACCTGATGTTCTCCAAAACCCACAATCCACTCCTATTTAACATAATGACAAACAAGAACCCAACAAAACCTAATGGAGACCCCAAAACACGTCAAAAACACCACAAAAAATATCGGCATCACCCCCAAAACTGGAAGAAAATACGCCAAAACCATAGATCCACCCCAAAACCACCCTAAACCTACCTGATGTTCTCCAAAACCCACAATTTACCCTTTTACACCATGATAACCAACGAGAACCCAACAGAACCCAACAGAGACCCCAAAAAACGTCAAAAACACCCCAAACAAGAACGGCATCACCCCCAAAACTGGAAGAAAAACCCCCAAAACCATAGATCCACCCCAAAGACACCCTAAACCTACCTGATCTTCTCCAAAAACCACAATTTACCCTTTTCCAACACGATGACCAACGAGAACACAACAGAACCCAACAGAGACCCCAAAACACGTAAAAAACACCCCAAACAAGAACGGCATCACCCCCAAAACTGGAAGAAAATCCCCCAAAACCATAGATCCACCCCAAAACCACCCTAAACCTACCTGATGTTCTCCAAAACCCACAATTTACCCTTTTCCACCATGATGACCAACGAGAACCAAACAAAACCCAACGGAGACCCCAAAACACTTCAAATACACCCCAAAAAAGAACAGGATCACGCCAAAAAATAGAAGAAAACCCCAAATACCATAGATCCACCCCAAAGACACCCTAAACCTACCTGATGTTCTCCTAATCCCAAAGCACACTCCAAACCACCATAAAACACATTAGGAATTCAACGAAACGCAACGGAAACCCCAAAACACTTCAAAATCACCCGAAGAAAGGAGAGGATCACTCCCCCAAAAAGAAGAAAACCCCAAAAACCACGAATCCACGCGAAAACTCCCCCTAAACCTACCTGAAGTTCTCCAAAACCCACAATTTACCCTTTTCCAACACGATGACCAACGAAAACCCAACAAAACCAAACAGAGACCACAAAAACCTTAAAAAATACCCCAAACAAGAATGGCATCACCCCCAAAACTGGAAGAAAACCCCCAAAACCATAGATCCATCCCAAAGACACCCTAAACCTACCTGATGTTCTCCAAAAACCACAATTTACCCTTTTCCAACACGATGACCAACGAGAACCCAACAGAACCCAACAGAGACCCCAAAAAACGTCAAAAACACCCCAAACAAGAACGGCATCACCCCCAAAACTGGAAGAAAATCCCCCAAAACCATAGATCCACCCCAAAACCACCCTAAAACTACCTGATGTTCTCCAAAACCCACAATCCACTCCTATTTAACATAATGACAAACAAGAACCCAACAAAACCTAATGGAGACCCCAAAACACGTAAAAAACACCCCAAACAAGAACGGCATCACCCCCAAAACTGGAAGAAAATCCCCCAAAACCATAGATCCACCCCAAAACCACCCTAAACCTACCTGATGTTCTCCAAAACCCACAATTTACCCTTTTCCACCATGATGACCAACGAGAACCAAACAAAACCCAACGGAGACCCCAAAACACTTCAAATACACCCCAAAAAAGAACAGGATCACGCCAAAAAATAGAAGAAAACCCCAAATACCATAGATCCACCCCAAAGACACCCTAAACCTACCTGATGTTCTCCTAATCCCAAAGCACACTCCAAACCACCATAAAACACATTAGGAATTCAACGAAACGCAACGGAAACCCCAAAACACTTCAAAATCACCCGAAGAAAGGAGAGGATCACTCCCCCAAAAAGAAGAAAACCCCAAAAACCACGAATCCACGCGAAAACTCCCCCTAAACCTACCTGAAGTTCTCCAAAACCCACAATTTACCCTTTTCCAACACGATGACCAACGAAAACCCAACAAAACCAAACAGAGACCACAAAAACCTTAAAAAATACCCCAAACAAGAATGGCATCACCCCCAAAACTGGAAGAAAACCCCCAAAACCATAGATCCATAAAGACACCCTAAACCTACCTGATGTTCTCCAAAAACCACAATTTACCCTTTTCCAACACGATGACCAACGAGAACCCAACAGAACCCAACAGAGACCCCAAAAAACGTCAAAAAACACCCCAAACAAGAACGGCATCACCCCCAAAACTGGAAGAAAATCCCCCAAAACCATAGATCCACCCCAAAACCACCCTAAAACTACCTGATGTTCTCAAAACCCACAATCCACTCCTATTTAACATAATGACAAACAAGAACCCAACAAAACCTAATGGAGACCCCAAAACACGTAAAAAAACACCCCAAAAAATATCGGCATCACCCCCAAAACTGGAAGAAAATCCCCCAAAACCATAGATCCACCCCAAAGACACCCTAAACCTACCTGATGTTCTCCAAAACCCACAATCCACACCTATTTAACATAATGACAAACAAGAACCCAACAAAACCTAAAGGAGACACCAAAACACGTCAAAAACACCCCAAACAAGAAAAGGATCACCACCAAAACTGGAAGAAAATACACCAAAACCATAGATCCACCCCAAAACCACCCTAAACCTACCTGATGTTCTCCAAAACCCACAATTTACCCTTTTCCACCATGATGACCAACGAGAACCAAACAAAACCCAACGGAGACCCCAAAAACACTTCAAATACACCCCAAAAAAGAACAGGATCACGCCAAAAAATAGAAGAAAACCCCAAAGACCATAGATCCACCCCAAAGACACCCTAAACCTACCTGATGTTCTCCTAATCCCAAAGCACACTCCAAACCACCATAAAACACATTAGGAATTCAACGAAACGCAACGGAAACCCCAAAACACTTCAAAATCACCCGAAGAAAGGAGAGGATCACTCCCCCAAAAAGAAGAAAACCCCAAAAACCACGAATCCACGCGAAAACTCCCCCTAACCTACCTGAAGTTCTCCAAAACCCACAATTTACACTTTTACAACACGATGACCAACGAGAACCCAACAGAACCCAACAGAGACCCCAAAAACCTTAAAAAATACCCCAAACAAGAATGGCATCACCCCCAAAACTGGAAGAAAACCCCCAAAACCATAGATCCACCCCAAAGACACCCTAAACCTACCTGATCTTCTCCAAAAAACCACAATTTACCCTTTTCCAACACGATGACCAACGAGAACCCAACAGAACCCAACAGAGACCCCAAAAAACGTCAAAAACACCCCAAACAAGAACGGCATCACCACCAAAACTGGAAGAAAATCCCCCAAAACCATAGATCCACCCCAAAAACCACCCTAAAACTACCTGATGTTCTCCAAAACCCACAATCCACTCCTATTTAACATAATGACAAACAAGAACCCAACAAACCTAATGGAGACCCCAAAACACGTAAAAACACCCCAAAAAATATCGGCATCACCCCCAAAACTGGAAGAAAATCCCCCAAAACCATAGATCCACCCCAAAGACACCCTAAACCTACCTGATGTTCTCCTAATCCCAAAGCACACTCCAAACCAACATAAAACACATTAGGAATTCAACGAAACGCAACGGAAACCCCAAAACACTTCAAAATCACCCGAAGAAAGGAGAGGATCACTCCCCCCAAAAAGAAGAAAACCCCAAATACCAAGAATCCACGCGAAAACTCCCCCTAAACCTACCTGAAGTTCTCCAAAACCCACAATTTACACTTTTACAACACGATGACCAACGAGAACCCAACAAAACCAAACAGAGACCACAAAAACCTTAAAAAATACCCCAAACAAGAATGGCATCACCCCCAAAACTGGAAGAAAACCCCCAAAACCATAGATCCACCCCAAAACCACCCTAAACCTACCTGATGTTCTCCAAAACCCACAATCCACTCCTATTTAACATAATGACAAACAAGAACCCAACAAAACCTAATGGAGACCCCAAAACACGTCAAAAACACCCCAAAAAATATCGGCATCACCCCCAAAACTGGAAGAAAATACGCCAAAACCATAGATCCACCCCAAAGACACCCTAAACCTACCTGATCTTCTCCAAAAACCACAATTTACCCTTTTCCAACACGATGACCAACGAGAACCCAACAGAACCCAACAGAGACACCAAAAAAACGTCAAAAACACCCCAAACAAGAACGGCATCACCCCCAAAACTGGAAGAAAATCCCCCAAAACCATAGATCCACCCCAAAACCACCCTAAACCTACCTGATGTTCTCCAAAACCCACAATCCACTCCTATTTAACATAATGACAAACAAGAACCCAACAAAACCTAATGGAGACCCCAAAACACGTCAAAAAACACCACAAAAAATATCAGCATCACCCCCAAAACTGGAAGAAAATACCCCAAAACCATAGATCCACCCCAAAACCACCCTAAACCTACCTGATGTTCTCCCAAAACCCACAATCCACTCCTATTTAACATAATGACAAACAAGAACCCAACAAAACCTAATGGAGACCCCAAAACACGTAAAAAACACCCCAAAAAATATCGGCATCACCCCCAAAACTGGAAGAAAATACGCCAAAACCATAGATCCACCCCAAAGACACCCTAAACCTACCTGATCTTCTCCAAAAACCACAATTTACCCTTTTCCAACACGATGACCAACGAGAACCAACAGAACCCAACAGAGACACCAAAAAACGTCAAAAACACCCCAAACAAGAACGGCATCACCACCAAAACTGGAAGAAAATCCCCCAAAACCATAGATCCACCCCCAAAACCACCCTAAACCTACCTGATGTTCTCCAAAACCCACAATCCACTCCTATTTAACATAATGACAAACAAGAACCCAACAAAACCTAATGGAGACCCCAAAACACGTCAAAAACACCACAAAAAATATCGGCATCACCCCCAAAACTGGAAGAAAATCCCCCAAAACCATAGATCCACCCCAAAACCACCCTAAACCTACCTGATGTTCTCCAAAAACCACAATTTACCCTTTTCCAACACGATGACCAACGAGAACCCAACAGAACCCAACAGAGACCCCAAAAAACGTCAAAAACACCCCAAACAAGAACGGCATCACCCCCAAAACTGGAAGAAAATCCCCCAAAACCATAGATCCACCCCAAAACCACCCTAAACCTACCTGATGTTCTCCAAAACCCACAATCCACTCCTATTTAAACATAATGACAAACAAGAACCCAACAAAACCTAATGGAGACCCCAAAACACGTCAAAAACACCCCAAAAAATATCGGCATCACCCCCAAAACTGGAAGAAAATCCCCAAAACCATAGATCCACCCCAAAACCACCCTAAACCTACCTGATGTTCTCCAAAAACCACAATTTACCCTTTTCCAACACGATGACCAACGAGAACCCAACAGAACCCAACAGAGACCCCAAAAAACGTCAAAAACACCCCAAACAAGAACGGCATCACCACCAAAACTGGAAGAAAATCCCCCCAAAACCATAGATCCACCCCAAAACCACCCTAAACCTACCTGATGTTCTCCAAAACCCACAATCCACTCCTATTTAACATAATGACAAACAAGAACCCAACAAAACCTAATGGAGACCCCAAAACACGTAAAAAAACACCCCAAAAAATATCGGCATCACCCCCAAAACTGGAAGAAAATACGCCAAAACCATAGATCCACCCCAAAGACACCCTAAACCTACCTGATGTTCTCCAAAAACCACAATTTACCCTTTTCCAACACGATGACCAACGAGAACCCAACAGAACCCAACAGAGACCCCAAAAAAACGTCAAAAACACCCCAAACAAGAACGGCATCACCACCAAAACTGGAAGAAAATCCCCCCAAAACCATAGATCCACCCCAAAACCACCCTAAACCTACCTGATGTTCTCCAAAACCCACAATCCACACCTATTTAACATAATGAAAAACTAGAACCCAACAAAACCTAATGGAGACACCAAAACACGTCAAAAACACCACAAACAAGAAAAGGATCACCCCCAAAACTGGAAGAAAATCCCCCAAAACCATAGATCCACCCCAAAGACACCCTAAACCTACCTGATGTTCTCCAAAAACCACAATTTACCCTTTTCCAACACGATGACCAACGAGAACCCAACAGAACCCAACAGAGACCCCAAAAAACGTCAAAAACACCCCAAACAAGAACGGCATCACCCCCAAAACTGGAAGAAAATCCCCCAAAACCATAGATCCACCCCAAAACCACCCTAAACCTACCTGATGTTCTCCAAAACCCACAATCCACTCCTATTTAACATAATGACAAACAAGAACCCAACAAAACCTAATGGAGACACCAAAACACGTCAAAAACACCACAAACAAGAACGGCATCACCCCCAAAACTGGAAGAAAATCTTCCAAAACCATAGATCCACCCCAAAACCACCCTAAACCTACCTGATGTTCTCCAAAACCCACAATTTACCCTTTTCCACCATGATGACCAACGAGAACCAAACAAAACCCAACGGAGACCCCAAAACACTTCAAATACACCCCAAAAAAGAACAGGATCACGCCAAAAAATAGAAGAAAACCCCAAAGACCATAGATCCACCCCAAAGACACCCTAAACCTACCTGATGTTCTCCAAAACCCACAATTTACCCTTTTCCACCATGATGACCAACGAGAACCAAACAAAACCCAACGGAGACCCCAAAACACTTCAAATACACCCCAAAAAAGAACAGGATCACGCCAAAAAATAGAAGAAAACCCCAAAGACCATAGATCCACCCCAAAACCACCCTAAACCTACCTGATGTTCTCCAAAACCCACAATTTACCCTTTTCCACCATGATGACCAACGAGAACCAAACAAAACCCAACGGAGACCCCAAAACACTTCAAATACACCCCAAAAAAGAACAGGATCACGCCAAAAAATAGAAGAAAACCCCAAAGACCATAGATCCACCCCAAAGACACCCTAAACCTACCTGATGTTCTCCTAATCCCAAAGCACACTCCAAACCACCATAAAACACATTAGGAATTCAACGAAACGCAACGGAAACCCCAAAACACTTCAAAATCACCCGAAGAAAGCAGAGGATCACTCCCCCAAAAAGAAGAAAACCCCAAATACCACGAATCCACGCGAAAACTCCCCCTAAACCTACCTGAAGTTCTCCAAAAACCACAATTTACACTTTTACAACACGATGACCAACGAGAACCCAACAAAACCAAACAGAGACCACAAAAACCTTAAAAAATACCCCAAACAAGAATGGCATCACCCCCAAAACTGGAAGAAAATCCCCCAAAACCATAGATCCACCCCAAAGACACCCTAAACCTACCTGATCTTCTCCAAAAACCACAATTTACACTTTTCCAACACGGTGACCAACGAGAACCCAACAGAACCCAACAGAGACCCCAAAAAACGTCAAAAACACCCCAAACAAGAACGGCATCACCCCCAAAACTGGAAGAAAATCCCCCAAAACCATAGATCCACCCCAAAACCACCCTAAACCTACCTGATGTTCTCCAAAACCCACAATCCACTCCTATTTAACATAATGACAAACAAGAACCCAACAAAACCTAATGGAGACCCCAAAACACGTAAAAAACACCACAAAAAATATCGGCATCACCCCCAAAACTGGAAGAAAATACGCCAAAACCATAGATCCACCCCAAAACCACCCTAAACCTACCTGATGTTCTCCAAAACCCACAATTTACCCTTTTCCACCATGATGACCAACGAGAACCCAACAAAACCCAACGGAGACCCCGAAAAACGTCAAAAACACCCCAAACAAGAACGGCATCACCCCCAAAACTGGAAGAAAATCCCCCAAAACCATAGATCCACCCCAAAACCACCCTAAACCTACCTGATGTTCTCCAAAACCCACAATCCACACCTATTTAACATAATGACAAACAAGAACCCAACAAAACCTAAAGGAGACACCAAAACACGTCAAAAACACCCCAAACAAGAAAAGGATCACCACCAAAACTGGAAGAAAATACACCAAAACCATAGATCCACCCCAAAACCACCCTAAACCTACCTGATGTTCTCCAAAACCCACAATTTACCCTTTTCCACCATGATGACCAACGAGAACCAAACAAAACCCAACGGAGACCCCAAAACACTTCAAATACACCCCAAAAAAGAACAGGATCACGCCAAAAAATAGAAGAAAACCCCAAAGACCATAGATCCACCCCAAAGACACCCTAAACCTACCTGATGTTCTCCTAATCCCAAAGCACACTCCAAACCACCATAAAACACATTAGGAATTCAATGAAACGCAACGGAAACCCCAAAACACTTCAAAATCACCCGAAGAAAGGAGAGGATCACTCCCCCAAAAAGAAGAAAACCCCAAATACCACGAATCCACGCGAAAACTCCCCCTAAACCTACCTGAAGTTCTCCAAAACCCACAATTTACCCTTTTCCAACACGATGACCAACGAGAACCCAACAAAACCAAACAGAGACCACAAAAACCTTAAAAAATACCCCAAACAAGAATGGCATCACCCCCAAAACTGGAAGAAAACCCCCAAAACCATAGATCCACCCCAAAGACACCCTAAACCTACCTGATCTTCTCCAAAAACCACAATTTACCCTTTTCCAACACGATGACCAACGAGAACCCAACAGAACCCAACAGAGACACCAAAAAACGTCAAAAACACCCCAAACAAGAACGGCATCACCACCAAAACTGGAAGAAAATCCCCCAAAACCATAGATCCACCCCAAAACCACCCTAAAACTACCTGATGTTCTCCAAAACCCACAATCCACTCCTATTTAACATAATGACAAACAAGAACCCAACAAAACCTAATGGAGACCCCAAAACACGTCAAAAACACCACAAAAAATATCGGCATCACCCCCAAAACTGGAAGAAAATACGCCAAAACCATAGATCCACCCCAAAACCACCCTAAACCTACCTGATGTTCTCCAAAACCCACAATTTACCCTTTTACACCATGATAACCAACGAGAACCCAACAGAACCCAACAGAGACCCCAAAAAAACGTCAAAAACACCCCAAACAAGAACGGCATCACCCCCAAAACTGGAAGAAAAACCCCCAAAACCATAGATCCACCCCAAAGACACCCTAAACCTACCTGATCTTCTCCAAAAACCACAATTTACCCTTTTCCAACACGATGACCAACGAGAACACAACAGAACCCAACAGAGACCCCAAAACACGTAAAAAACACCCCAAACAAGAACGGCATCACCCCCAAAACTGGAAGAAAATCCCCCAAAACCATAGATCCACCCCAAAACCACCCTAAACCTACCTGATCTTCTCCAAAACCCACAATTTACCTTTTCCACCATGATGACCAACGAGAACCAAACAAAACCCAACGGAGACCCCAAAACACTTCAAATACACCCCAAAAAAGAACAGGATCACGCCAAAAAATAGAAGAAAACCCCAAATACCATAGATCCACCCCAAAGACACCCTAAACCTACCTGATGTTCTCCTAATCCCAAAGCACACTCCAAACCACCATAAAACACATTAGGAATTCAACGAAACGCAACGGAAACCCCAAAACACTTCAAAATCACCCGAAGAAAGGAGAGGATCACTCCCCCAAAAAAGAAGAAAACCCCAAAAACCACGAATCCACGCGAAAACTCCCCCTAAACCTACCTGAAGTTCTCCAAAACCCACAATTTACCCTTTTCCAACACGATGACCAACGAAAACCCAACAAAACCAAACAGAGACCACAAAAACCTTAAAAAATACCCCAAACAAGAATGGCATCACCCCCAAAACTGGAAGAAAACCCCCAAAACCATAGATCCATCCCAAAGACACCCTAAACCTACCTGATGTTCTCCAAAAACCACAATTTACCCTTTTCCAACACGATGACCAACGAGAACCCAACAGAACCCAACAGAGACCCCAAAAAACGTCAAAAACACCCCAAACAAGAACGGCATCACCCCCAAAACTGGAAGAAAATCCCCCAAAACCATAGATCCACCCCAAAACCACCCTAAAACTACCTGATGTTCTCCAAAACCCACAATCCACTCCTATTTAACATAATGACAAACAAGAACCCAACAAAACCTAATGGAGACCCCAAAACACGTAAAAAACACCCCAAACAAGAACGGCATCACCCCCAAAACTGGAAGAAAATCCCCCAAAACCATAGATCCACCCCAAAGACACCCTAAACCTACCTGATGTTCTCCAAAACCCACAATCCACACCTATTTAACATAATGACAAACAAGAACCCAACAAAACCTAAAGGAGACACCAAAACACGTCAAAAACACCCCAAACAAGAAAAGGATCACCACCAAAACTGGAAGAAAATACACCAAAACCATAGATCCACCCCAAAACCACCCTAAACCTACCTGATGTTCTCCAAAACCCACAATTTACCCTTTTCCACCATGATGACCAACGAGAACCAAACAAAACCCAACGGAGACCCCAAAACACTTCAAATACACCCCAAAAAAGAACAGGATCACGCCAAAAAATAGAAGAAAACCCCAAAGACCATAGATCCACCCCAAAGACACCCTAAACCTACCTGATGTTCTCCTAATCCCAAAGCACACTCCAAACCACCATAAAACACATTAGGAATTCAACGAAACGCAACGGAAACCCCAAAACACTTCAAAATCACCCGAAGAAAGGAGAGGATCACTCCCCCAAAAAGAAGAAAACCCCAAAAACCACGAATCCACGCGAAAACTCCCCCTAAACCTACCTGAAGTTCTCCAAAACCCACAATTTACACTTTTACAACACGATGACCAACGAGAACCCAACAGAACCCAACAGAGACCCCAAAAACCTTAAAAAATACCCCAAACAAGAATGGCATCACCCCCAAAACTGGAAGAAAACCCCCAAAACCATAGATCCACCCCAAAGACACCCTAAACCTACCTGATCTTCTCCAAAAACCACAATTTACCCTTTTCCAACACGATGACCAACGAGAACCCAACAGAACCCAACAGAGACCCCAAAAAACGTCAAAAACACCCCAAACAAGAACGGCATCACCACCAAAACTGGAAGAAAATCCCCCAAAACCATAGATCCACCCCAAAACCACCCTAAAACTACCTGATGTTCTCCAAAACCCACAATCCACTCCTATTTAACATAATGACAAACAAGAACCCAACAAAACCTAATGGAGACCCCAAAACACGTAAAAAACACCCCAAAAAATATCGGCATCACCCCCAAAACTGGAAGAAAATCCCCCAAAACCATAGATCCACCCCAAAGACACCCTAAACCTACCTGATGTTCTCCAAAACCCACAATTTACCCTTTTACACCATGATAACCAACGAGAACCCAACAGAACCCAACAGAGACCCCAAAAAACGTCAAAAACACCCCAAACAAGAACGGCATCACCCCCAAAACTGGAAGAAAAACCCCCAAAACCATAGATCCACCCCAAAGACACCCTAAACCTACCTGATCTTCTCCAAAAACCACAATTTACCCTTTTCCAACACGATGACCAACGAGAACACAACAGAACCCAACAGAGACCCCAAAACACGTAAAAAACACCCCAAACAAGAACGGCATCACCCCCAAAACTGGAAGAAAATCCCCCAAAACCATAGATCCACCCCAAAACCACCCTAAACCTACCTGATCTTCTCCAAAACCCACAATTTACCCTTTTCCACCATGATGACCAACGAGAACCAAACAAAACCCAACGGAGACCCCAAAACACTTCAAATACACCCCAAAAAAGAACAGGATCACGCCAAAAAATAGAAGAAAACCCCAAATACCATAGATCCACCCCAAAGACACCCTAAACCTACCTGATGTTCTCCTAATCCCAAAGCACACTCCAAACCACCATAAAACACATTAGGAATTCAACGAAACGCAACGGAAACCCCAAAACACTTCAAAATCACCCGAAGAAAGGAGAGGATCACTCCCCCAAAAAGAAGAAAACCCCAAAAACCACGAATCCACGCGAAAACTCCCCCTAAACCTACCTGAAGTTCTCCAAAACCCACAATTTACCCTTTTCCAACACGATGACCAACGAAAACCCAACAAAACCAAACAGAGACCACAAAAACCTTAAAAAATACCCCAAACAAGAATGGCATCACCCCCAAAACTGGAAGAAAACCCCCAAAACCATAGATCCATCCCAAAGACACCCTAAACCTACCTGATGTTCTCCAAAAACCACAATTTACCCTTTTCCAACACGATGACCAACGAGAACCCAACAGAACCCAACAGAGACCCCAAAAAACGTCAAAAACACCCCAAACAAGAACGGCATCACCCCCAAAACTGGAAGAAAATCCCCCAAAACCATAGATCCACCCCAAAACCACCCTAAAACTACCTGATGTTCTCCAAAACCCACAATCCACTCCTATTTAACATAATGACAAACAAGAACCCAACAAAACCTAATGGAGACCCCAAAACACGTAAAAAACACCCCAAACAAGAACGGCATCACCCCCAAAACTGGAAGAAAATCCCCCAAAACCATAGATCCACCCCAAAGACACCCTAAACCTACCTGATGTTCTCCAAAACCCACAATCCACACCTATTTAACATAATGACAAACAAGAACCCAACAAAACCTAAAGGAGACACCAAAACACGTCAAAAACACCCCAAACAAGAAAAGGATCACCACCAAAACTGGAAGAAAATACACCAAAACCATAGATCCACCCCAAAACCACCCTAAACCTACCTGATGTTCTCCAAAACCCACAATTTACCCTTTTCCACCATGATGACCAACGAGAACCAAACAAAACCCAACGGAGACCCCAAAACACTTCAAATACACCCCAAAAAAGAACAGGATCACGCCAAAAAATAGAAGAAAACCCCAAAGACCATAGATCCACCCCAAAGACACCCTAAACCTACCTGATGTTCTCCTAATCCCAAAGCACACTCCAAACCACCATAAAACACATTAGGAATTCAACGAAACGCAACGGAAACCCCAAAACACTTCAAAATCACCCGAAGAAAGGAGAGGATCACTCCCCCAAAAAGAAGAAAACCCCAAAAACCACGAATCCACGCGAAAACTCCCCCTAAACCTACCTGAAGTTCTCCAAAACCCACAATTTACACTTTTACAACACGATGACCAACGAGAACCCAACAGAACCCAACAGAGACCCCAAAAACCTTAAAAAATACCCCAAACAAGAATGGCATCACCCCCAAAACTGGAAGAAAACCCCCAAAACCATAGATCCACCCCAAAGACACCCTAAACCTACCTGATCTTCTCCAAAAACCACAATTTACCCTTTTCCAACACGATGACCAACGAGAACCCAACAGAACCCAACAGAGACCCCAAAAAACGTCAAAAACACCCCAAACAAGAACGGCATCACCACCAAAACTGGAAGAAAATCCCCCAAAACCATAGATCCACCCCAAAACCACCCTAAAACTACCTGATGTTCTCCAAAACCCACAATCCACTCCTATTTAACATAATGACAAACAAGAACCCAACAAAACCTAATGGAGACCCCAAAACACGTAAAAAACACCCCAAAAAATATCGGCATCACCCCCAAAACTGGAAGAAAATCCCCCAAAACCATAGATCCACCCCAAAGACACCCTAAACCTACCTGATGTTCTCCAAAACCCACAATCCACACCTATTTAACATAATGACAAACAAGAACCCAACAAAACCTAAAGGAGACACCAAAACACGTCAAAAACACCCCAAACAAGAAAAGGATCACCACCAAAACTGGAAGAAAATACACCAAAACCATAGATCCACCCCAAAACCACCCTAAACCTACCTGATGTTCTCCAAAACCCACAATTTACCCTTTTCCACCATGATGACCAACGAGAACCAAACAAAACCCAACGGAGACCCCAAAACACTTCAAATACACCCCAAAAAAGAACAGGATCACGCCAAAAAATAGAAGAAAACCCCAAAGACCATAGATCCACCCCAAAGACACCCTAAACCTACCTGATGTTCTCCTAATCCCAAAGCACACTCCAAACCACCATAAAACACATTAGGAATTCAACGAAACGCAACGGAAACCCCAAAACACTTCAAAATCACCCGAAGAAAGGAGAGGATCACTCCCCCAAAAAGAAGAAAACCCCAAATACCATGAATCCACGCGAAAACTCCCCCTAAACCTACCTGAAGTTCTCCAAAACCCACAATTTACACTTTTACAACACGATGACCAACGAGAACCCAACAGAACCCAACAGAGACCCCAAAAAACCTTAAAAAATACCCCAAACAAGAATGGCATCACCCCCAAAACTGGAAGAAAACCCCCAAAACCATAGATCCACCCCAAAGACACCCTAAACCTACCTGATCTTCTCCAAAAACCACAATTTACCCTTTTCCAACACGATGACCAACGAGAACCCAACAGAACCCAACAGAGACCCCAAAAAACGTCAAAAACACCCCAAACAAGAACGGCATCACCACCAAAACTGGAAGAAAATCCCCCAAAACCATAGATCCACCCCAAAACCACCCTAAACCTACCTGATGTTCTCCAAAAACCACAATTTACCCTTTTCCAACACGATGACCAACGAGAACCCAACAGAACCAAACAGAGACACCAAAAAACGTCAAAAACACCCCAAACAAGAACGGCATCACCACCAAAACTGGAAGAAAATCCCCCAAAACCATAGATCCACCCCAAAGACACCCTAAACCTACCTGATGTTCTCCAAAACCCACAATCCACACCTATTTAACATAATGACAAACAAGAACCCAACAAAACCTAATGGAGACCCCAAAACACGTAAAAAACACCCCAAAAAATATCGGAATCACCCCCAAAACTGGAAGAAAATACGCCAAAACCATAGATCCACCCCAAAACCACCCTAAACCTACCTGATGTTCTCCAAAACCCACAATTTACACTTTTCCACCATGATAACCAACGAGAACCCAACAAAACCCAACGGAGACCCCAAAAAACGTCAAAAACACCCCAAACAAGAACGGCATCACCCCCAAAACTGGGAAGAAAATACGCCAAAACCATAGATCCACACCAAAGACACCCTAAACCTACCTGATCTTCTCCAAAAACCACAATTTACCCTTTTCCAACACGATGACCAACGAGAACCCAACAGAACCCAACAGAGACCCCAAAAAACGTCAAAAACACCCCAAACAAGAACGGCATCACCCGCAAAACTGGAAGAAAATCCCCCAAAACCATAGATCCACCCCAAAACCACCCTAAACCTACCTGATGTTCTCCAAAAACCACAATCCACACCTATTTAACATAATGACAAACAAGAACCCAACAAAACCTAAAGGAGACACCAAAACACGTAAAAAACACCCCAAACAAGAAAAGGATCACCACCAAAACTGGAAGAAAATACACCAAAACCATAGATCCACCCCAAAACCACCCTAAACCTACCTGATGTTCTCCAAAACCCACAATTTACCCTTTTCCACCATGATGACCAACGAGAACCAAACAAAACCCAACGGAGACCCCAAAACACTTCAAATACACCCAAAAAAGAACAAGATCACGCCAAAAAATAGAAGAAAACCCCAAAGACCATAGATCCACCCCAAAGACACCCTAAACCTACCTGATGTTCTCCTAATCCCAAAGCACACTCCAAACCACCATAAAACACATTAGGAATTCAACGAAACGCAACGGAAACCCCAAAACACTTCAAAATCACCCGAAGAAAGGAGAGGATCACTCCCCCAAAAAGAAGAAAACCCCAAATACCACGAATCCACGCGAAAACTCCCCCTAAACCTACCTGAAGTCCTCCAAAACCCACAATTTACACTTTTACAACACGATGACCAACGAGAACCCAACAAAACAAAACAGAGACCACAAAAACCTTAAAAAATACCCCAAACAAGAATGGCATCACCCCCAAAACTGGAAGAAAACCCCCAAAACCATAGATCCAACCCAAAGACACCCTAAACCTACCTGATCTTCTCCAAAAACCACAATTTACCCTTTTCCAACACGATGACCAACGAGAACCCAACAGAACCCAACAGAGACACCAAAAAACGTCAAAAACACCCCAAACAAGAACGGCATCACCACCAAAACTGGAAGAAAATCCCCAAAACCATAGATCCACCCCAAAACCACCCTAAACCTACCTGATGTTCTCCAAAACCCACAATCCACTCCTATTTAACATAATGACAAACAAGAACCCAACAAAACCTAATGGAGACCCCAAAACACGTCAAAAACACCCCAAACAAGAACGGCATCACCCCAAAACTGGAAGAAAATCCCCCAAAACCATAGATCCACCCCAAAACCACCCTAAACCTACCTGATGTTCTCCAAAACCCACAATTAACCCTTTTCCACCATGATAACCAACGAGAACCCAACAAAAACCAACGGAGACCCCAAAAAACGTCAAAAACACCCCAAACAAGAACGGCATCACCCCCAAAACTGGAAGAAAATCCCCAAAACCATAAATCCACCCCAAAGACACCCTAAACCTACCTGATGTTCTCCAAAAACCACAATTTACCCTTTTCCAACACGATGACCAACGAGAACCCAACAGAACCCAACAGAGACCCCAAAAAACGTCAAAAACACCCCAAACAAGAACGGCATCACCCCCAAAACTGGAAGAAAATCCCCCAAAACCATAGATCCACCCCAAAACCACCCTAAACCTACCTGATGTTCTCCAAAACCCACAATCCACACCTATTTAACATAATGACAAACAAGAACCCAACAAAACCTAATGGAGACACCAAAACACGTCAAAAACACCCCAAACAAGAAAAGGATCACCACCAAAACTGGAAGAAAATACACCAAAACCATAGATCCACCCCAAAACCACCCTAAACCTACCTGATGTTCTCCAAAACCCACAATTTACCCTTTTCCACCATGATGACCAACGAGAACCAAACAAAACCCAACGGAGACCCCAAAACACTTCAAATACACCCCAAAAAAGAACAGGATCACGCCAAAAAATAGAAGAAAACCCCAAAGACCATAGATCCACCCCAAAGACACCCTAAACCTACCTGATGTTCTCCTAATCCCAAAGCACACTCCAAACCACCATAAAACACATTAGGAATTCAACGAAACGCAACGGAAACCCCAAAACACTTCAAAATCACCCGAAGAAAGGAGAGGATCACTCCCCAAAAAGAAGAAAACCCCAAATACCACGAATCCACGCGAAAACTCCCCCTAAACCTACCTGAAGTTCTCCAAAACCCACAATTTACACTTTTACAACACGATGACCAACGAGAACCCAACAAAACCAAACAGAGACCACAAAAACCTTAAAAAATACCCCAAACAAGAATGGCATCACCCCCAAAACTGGAAGAAAACCCCCAAAACCATAGATCCACACCAAAACCACCCTAAACCTACCTGATCTTCTCCAAAAACCACAATTTACCCTTTTCCAACACGATGACCAACGAGAACCCAACAGAACCCAACAGAGACCCCAAAAAACGTCAAAAACACCCCAAAAAATATCGGCATCACCCCCAAAACTGGAAGAAAATCCCCCAAAACCATAGATCCACCCCAAAGACACCCTAAACCTACCTGATGTTCTCCAAAAACCACAATTTACCCTTTTCCAACACGATGACCAACGAGAACCCAACAGAACCCAACAGAGACCCCAAAAAACGTCAAAAACACCCCAAACAAGAACGGCATCACCCCCAAAACTGGAAGAAAATCCCCCAAAACCATAGATCCACCCCAAAGACACCCTAAACCTACCTGATGTTCTCCAAAAACCACAATTTACCCTTTTCCAACACGATGACCAACGAGAACCCAACAGAACCCAACAGAGACCCCAAAAAACGTCAAAAACACCCCAAACAAGAACGGCATCACCCCCAAAACTGGAAGAAAATCCCCCAAAACCATAGATCCACCCCAAAGACACCCTAAACCTACCTGATGTTCTCCAAAACCCACAATCCACACCTATTTAACATAATGACAAACAAGAACCCAACAAAACCTAAAGGAGACACCAAAACACGTCAAAAACACCCCAAACAAGAAAAGGATCACCACCAAAACTGGAAGAAAATCCCCCAAAACCATAGATCCACCCCAAAACCACCCTAAACCTACCTGATGTTCTCCAAAACCCACAATTTACCCTTTTCCACCATGATGACCAACGAGAACCAAACAAAACCCAACGGAGACCCCAAAACACTTCAAATACACCCCAAAAAAGAACAGGATCACGCCAAAAAATAGAAGAAAACCCCAAATACCATAGATCCACCCCAAAGACACCCTAAACCTACCTGATGTTCTCCTAATCCCAAAGCACACTCCAAACCACCATAAAACACATTAGGAATTCAACGAAACGCAACGGAAACCCCAAAACACTTCAAAATCACCCGAAGAAAGGAGAGGATCACTCCCCCAAAAAGAAGAAAACCCCAAATACCATGAATCCACGCGAAAACTCCCCCTAAACCTACCTGATGTTCTCCAAAAATCACAATTTACCCTTTTCCAACACGATGACCAACGAGAACCCAACAGAACCCAACAGAGACCCCAAAAAACGTCAAAAACACCCCAAACAAGAACGGCATCACCACCAAAACTGGAAGAAAATCCCCCAAAACCATAGATCCACCCCAAAACCACCCTAAAACTACCTGATGTTCTCCAAAACCCACATTCCACTCCTATTTAACATAATGACAAACAAGAACCCAACAAAACCTAATGGAGACCCCAAAACACGTAAAAAACACCCCAAAAAATATCGGCATCACCCCCAAAACTGGAAGAAAATACGCCAAAACCATAGATCCAACCCAAAACCACCCTAAACCTACCTGATGTTCTCCAAAACCCACAATTTACCCTTTTCCACCATGATAACCAACGAGAACCCAACAGAAACCAACAGAGACCCCAAAATACGTCAAAAAACACCCCAAACAAGAACGGCATCACCACCAAAACTGGAAGAAAATCCCCCAAAACCATAGATCCACCCCAAAGACACCCTAAACCTAACTGATCTTCTCCAAAAACCACAATTTACCCTTTTCCAACACGATGACCAACGAGAACCCAACAGAACCCAACAGAGACCCAAAAAACGTCAAAAACACCCCAAACAATAACGGCATCACCACCAAAACTGGAAGAAAATCCCCAAAACCATAGATCCACCCCCAAAACCACCCTAAACCTACCTGATGTTCTCCAAAAACCACAATCCACACCTATTTAACATAATGACAAACAAGAACCCAACAAAACCTAATGGAGACACCAAAACACGTCAAAAAACACCCCAAAAAAATATCGGCATCACCCCCAAATCTGGAAGAAAACCCCCAAAACCATAGATCCACCCCAAAACCACCCTAAAACTACCTGATGTTCTCCAAAAACCACAATCCACTCCTATTTAACATAATGACAAACAAGAACCCAACAAAACCTAATGGAGACCCCAAAACACGTCAAAAAACACCCAAAAAATATCGGCATCACCCCAAAACTGGAAGAAAATCCCCCAAAACCATAGATCCACCCCAAAGACACCCTAAACCTACCTGATGTTCTCCAAAAACCACAATTTACCCTTTTCCAACACGATGACCAACGAGAACCCAACAGAACCCAACAGAGACCCCAAAAAACGTCAAAAACACCCAAACAAGAACGGCATCACCCCCAAAACTGGAAGAAAATACGCCAAAACCATAGATCCACCCCAAAGACACCCTAAACCTACCTGATGTTCTCCAAAAACCACAATTTACCCTTTTCCAACACGATGACCAACGAGAACCCAACAGAACCAAACAGAGATCCCAAAAAACGTCAAAAACACCCCAAACAAGAACGGCATCACCACCAAAACTGGAAGAAAATCCCCAAAACCATAGATCCACCCCAAAGACACCCTAAACCTACCTGATGTTCTCCAAAAACCACAATCCACACCTATTTAACATAATGACAAACAAGAACCCAACAAAACCTAAAGGGAGACACCAAAACACGTCAAAAACACCCCAAACAAGAAAAGGATCACCACCAAAACTGGAAGAAAATACACCAAAACCATAGATCCACCCCAAAACCACCCTAAACCTACTGATGTTCTCCAAAACCCACAATTTACCCTTTTCCACCATGATGACCAACGAGAACCAAACAAAACCCAACGGAGACCCCAAAACACTTCAAATACACCCCAAAAAAGAACAGGATCATGCCAAAAAATAGAAGAAAACCCCAAAGACCATAGATCCACCCCCAAAGACACCCTAAACCTACCTGATGTTCTCCTAATCCCAAAGCACACTCCAAACCACCATAAAACACATTAGGAATTCAACGAAACGCAACGGAAACCCCAAAACACTTCAAAATCACCCGAAGAAAGGAGAGGATCACTCCCCCAAAAAAAGAAAAACCCCAAATACCATGAATCCACGCGAAAACTCCCCCTAAACCTACCTGATGTTCTCCAAAAACCACAATTTACCCTTTTCCAACACGATGACCAACGAGAACCCAACAGAACCCAACAGAGACACCAAAAAACGTCAAAAACACCCCAAACAAGAACGGCATCACCCCCAAAACTGGAAGAAAATCCCCCAAAACCATAGATCCACCCCAAAACCATCCTAAAACTACCTGATGTTCTCCAAAACCCACAATCCACTCCTATTTAACATAATGACAAACAAGAACCCAACAAAACCTAATGCAGATCCCAAAACACGTCAAAAACACCCCAAAAAATATCGGCATCACCCCAAAACTGGAAGAAAATCCCCCAAAACCATAGATCCAACCCAAAACCACCCTAAACCTACCTGATGTTCTCCAAAACCCACAATTTACACTTTTCCACCATGATAACCAACGAGAACCCAACAAAACCCAACGGAGACCCCAAAAACGTCAAAAACACCCCAAACAAGAACGGCATCACCCCCAAAACTGGAAGAAAATCCCCCAAAACCATAGATCCACCCCAAAGACACCCTAAACCTACCTGATCTTCTCCAAAAACCACAATTTACCCTTTTCCAACACGATGACCAACGAGAACCCAACAGAACCCAACAGAGACCCCAAAAACGTCAAAAACACCCAAACAAGAACGGCATCACCCCCAAAACTGGAAGAAAATACGCCAAAACCATAGATCCACCCCAAAGACACCCTAAACCTACCTGATGTTCTCCAAAACAACAATTTACCCTTTTCCAACACGATGACCAACGAGAACCCAACAGAACCAAACAGAGATCCCAAAAAACGTCAAAAACACCCCAAACAAGAACGGCATCACCACCAAAACTGGAAGAAAATCCCCCAAAACCATAGATCCACCCCAAAGACACCCTAAACCTACCTGATGTTCTCCAAAAACCACAATCCACACCTATTTAACATAATGACAAACAAGAACCCAACAAAACCTAAAGGAGACACCAAAACACGTCAAAAACACCCCAAACAAGAAAAGGATCACCACCAAAACTGGAAGAAAATACACCAAAACCATAGATCCACCCCAAAACCACCCTAAACCTACCTGATGTTCTCCAAAACCCACAATTTACCCTTTTCCACCATGATGACCAACGAGAACCAAACAAAACCCAACGGAGACCCCAAAACACTTCAAATACACCCCAAAAAAGAACAGGATCACGCCAAAAAATAGAAGAAAACCCCAAAGACCATAGATCCACCCCAAAGACACCCTAAACCTACCTGATGTTCTCCTAATCTCAAAACACACTCCAAACCACCATAAAACACATTAGGAATTCAACGAAACGCAACGGAAACCCCAAAACACTTCAAAATCACCCGAAGAAAGGAGAGGATCACTCCCCCAAAAAGAAGAAAACCGCAAATACCACGAATCCACGCGAAAACTCCCCCTAAACCTACCTGAAGTTCTCCAAAACCCACAATTTACCCTTTTCCAACACGATGACCAACGAGAACCCAACAAAACCAAACAGAGACCACAAAAACCTTAAAAAATACCCCAAACAAGAACGGCATCACCCCCAAAACTGGAAGAAAACCCCCAAAACCATAGATCCACCCCAAAGACACCCTAAACCTACCTGATCTTCTCCAAAACCCACAATCCACACCTATTTATCATAATGACCAACGAGAACCCAACAAAACCTAATGGAGACCCCAAAACACGTCAAAAACACCCCAAACAAGAAAAGGATCACCACAAAAACTGGAAGAAAATACACCAAAACCATAGATCCACCCCAAAACCACCCTAAACCTACCTGATGTTCTCCAAAACCCACAATTTACCCTTTTCCACCATGATGACCAACGAGAACCAAACAAAACCCAACGGAGACCCCAAAACACTTCAAATACACCCCAAAAAAGAACAGGATCACGCCAAAAAATAGAAGAAAACCCCAAAGACCATAGATCCACCCCAAAGACACCCTAAACCTACCTGATGTTCTCCTAATCCCAAAGCACACTCCAAACCACCATAAAACACATTAGGAATTCAACGAAACGCAACGGAAACCCCAAAACACTTCAAAATCACCCGAAGAAAGGAGAGGATCACTCCCCCAAAAAAAAGAAAACCCCAAATACCATGAATCCACGCGAAAACTCCCCCTAAACCTACCTGATGTTCTCCAAAAACCACAATTTACCCTTTTCCAACACGATGACCAACGAGAACCCAACAGAACCCAACAGAGACCCCAAAAAACGTCAAAAACACCCCAAACAAGAACGGCATCACCCCCAAAACTGGAAGAAAATCCCCCAAAACCATAGATCCACCCCAAAACCATCCTAAAACTACCTGATGTTCTCCAAAACCCACAATCCACTCCTATTTAACATAATGACAAACAAGAACCCAACAAAACCTAATGCAGATCCCAAAACACGTAAAAAACACCCCAAAAAATATCGGCATCACCCCCAAAACTGGAAGAAAATCCCCCAAAACCATAGATCCACCCCAAAACCACCCTAAACCTACCTGATGTTCTCCAAAACCCACAATTTACACTTTTCCACCATGATAACCAACGAGAACCCAACAAAACCCAACGGAGACCCCAAAAACGTCAAAAACACCCCAAACAAGAACGGCATCACTCCCAAAACTGGAAGAAAATCCCCAAAACCATAGATCCACCCCAAAGACACCCTAAACCTACCTGATGTTCTCCAAAAACCACAATTTACCCTTTTCCAACACGATGACCAACGAGAACCCAACAGAACCCAACAGAGACCCCAAAAAACGTCAAAAACACCCCAAACAAGAACGGCATCACCACCAAAACCGGAAGAAAAACCCCAAAACCATAGATCCACCCAAAACCACCCTAAAACTACCTGATGTTCTCCAAAACCCACAATCCACTCCTATTTAACATAATGACAAACAAGAACCCAACAAAACCTAATGGAGACCCAAAAAAACGTCAAAAACACCACAAAAAATATCGTAATCACCCCCAAAACTGGAAGAAAATCGCCAAAACCATAGATTCCACCCCAAAACCACCCTAAACCTACCTGATATTCTCCAAAACCCACAATTTACCCTTTTCCACCATGATAACCAACGAGAACCAAACAAAACCCAACGGAGACCCCAAAACACTTCAAATACACCCCAAAAAAGAACAGGATCACGCCAAAAAATAGAAGAAAAACCCCAAATACCATAGATCCACCCCAAAGACACCCTAAACCTACCTGATGTTCTCCAAAAACCCACAATCCACACCTATTTAACATAATGACAAACAAGAACCCAACAAAACCTAATGGAGACACCAAAACACGTCAAAAACACCCCAAACAAGAACGGCATCACCACCAAAACTGGAAGAAAATCCCCCAAAACCATAGATCCACCCCAAAACCACCCTAAACCTACCTGATGTTCTCCAAAACCCACAATCCACTCCTATTTAACATAATGACAAACAAGAACCCAACAAAACCTAATGGGAGACACCAAAACACGTCAAAAACACCCCAAAAAATATCGGCATCACCCCCAAAACTGGAAGAAAATACGCCAAAACCATAGATCCACCCCAAAGACACCCTAAACCTACCTGATGTTCTCCAAAAACCACAATTTACCCTTTTCCAACACGATGACCAACGAGAACCCAACAGAACCCAACAGAGACCCCAAAAAACGTCAAAAACACCCCAAAAAATATCGGCATCACCCCCAAAACTGGAAGAAAATCCCCCAAAACCATAGATCCACCCCAAAGACACCCTAAACCTACCTGATGTTCTCCAAAAACCACAATTTACCCTTTTCCAACACGATGACCAACGAGAACCCAACAGAACCCAACAGAGACCCCAAAAAACGTCAAAAACACCCCAAACAAGAACGGCATCACCACCAAAACTGGAAGAAAATCCCCAAAACCATAGATCCACCCCAAAACCACCCTAAACCTACCTGATGTTCTCCAAAACCCACAATCCACTCCTATTTAACATAATGACAAACAAGAACCCAACAAAACCTAATGGAGACCCCAAAACACGTCAAAAACACCCCAAAAAATATCGGCATCACCCCCAAAACTGGAAGAAAATACGCCAAAACCATAGATCCACCCCAAAACCACCCTAAACCTACCTGATGTTCTCCAAAACCCACAATTTACCCTTTTCCACCATGATAACCAACGAGAACCCAACAGAACCCAACAGAGACCCCAAAAAAACGTCAAAAACACCCCAAACAAGAACGGCATCACCCCCAAAACTGGAAGAAAATCCCCCAAAACCATAGATCCACCCCAAAGACACCCTAAACCTACCTGATGTTCTCCAAAAACCACAATTTACCCTTTTCCAACACGATGACCAACGAGAACCCCAACAGAACCCAACAGAGACCCCAAAAAACGTCAAAAACACCCCAAACAAGAGCGGCATCACCACCAAACTGGAAGAAAATCCCCCAAAACCATAGATCCACCCCAAAACCACCCTAAACCTACCTGATGTTCTCCAAAACCCACAATCACTCCTATTTAACATAATGACAAACAAGAACCCAACAAAACCTAATGGAGACCCCAAAACACGTCAAAAACACCCCAAACAAGAACGGCATCACCCCCAAAACTGGAAGAAAATACGCCAAAACCATAGATCCACCCCAAAACCACCCTAAACCTACCTGATGTTCTCCAAAACCCACAATTTACCCTTTTCCAACATGATAACCAACGAGAACCCAACAGAACCCAACAGAGACCCCAAAAAACGTCAAAAACACCCCAAACAAGAACGGCATCACCACCAAAACTGGAAGAAAATCCCCCAAAACCATAGATCCACCCCAAAGACACCCTAAACCTACCTGATGTTCTCCAAAAACCACAATTTACCCTTTTCCAACACGGTGACCAACGAGAACCCAACAGAACCCAACAGAGACCCCAAAAAACGTCAAAAACACCCCAAACAAGAACGGCATCACCCCCAAAACTGAAAGAAAATCCCCAAAACCATAGATCCACCCCAAAACCACCCTAAACCTACCTGATGTTCTCCAAACCCACAATCCACACCTATTTAACATAATGACAAACAAGAACCCAACAAAACCTAATGGAGACCCCAAAACACGTAAAAACACCCCAAACAAGAACGGCATCACCCCCAAAACTGGAAGAAAATCCCCCAAAACCATAGATCCACCCCAAAACCACCCTAAAACTACCTGATGTTCTCCAAAACCCACAATCCACTCCTATTTAACATAATGACAAACAAGAACACAACAAAACCTAATGGAGACCCCAAAACACGTCCAAAAACACCCCAAAAAATATCGGCATCACCCCCAAAACTGGAAGAAAATCCCCCAAAACCATAGATCCACCCCAAAGACACCCTAAACCTACCTGATGTTCTCCAAAAACCACAATTTACCCCTTTTCCAACACGATGACCAACGAGAACCCCAGCAGAACCCAACAGAGACCCCAAAAAAGGTCAAAAACACCCCAAAGAAGAACGGCATCACCACCAAAACTGGAAGAAAATCCCCCAAAAAAATAGATCCACCCCAAAGACACCCTAAACCTACCTGATGTTCTCCAAAACCCACAATTTACCCTTTTCCACCATGATAACCAACGAGAACCCAACAAAACCCAACGGAGACCCCAAAAAACGTCAAAAACACCCCAAACAAGAACGGCATCACCCCCAAAACTGGAAGAAAATCCGCCAAAACCATAGATCCAAACCAATACCACCCTAAACCTACCTGATGTTCTCCAAAAACCACAATCCACACCTATTTAACATAATGACAAACAAGAACCCAACAAAACCTTATGGAGACACCAAAGCACGTCAAAAACACCCCAAACAAGAACGGCATCACCCCCAAAACTGGAAGAAAATCCCCCAAAACCATAGATCCACCCCAAAACCACCCTAAACCTACCTGATCTTCTCCAAAACCCACAATTTACCCTTTCCACCATGATGACCAACGAGAACCAAACAAAACCCAACGGAGACCCCAAAACACTTCAAATACACCCCAAAAAAGAACAGGATCACGCCAAAAAATAGAAGAAAACCCCAAATACCATAGATCCACCCCAAAGACACCCTAAACCTACCTGATGTTCTCCTAATCCCAAAGCACACTCCAAACCACCATAAAACACATTAGGAATTCAACGGAAACGCAACGGAAACCCCAAAACACTTCAAAATCACCCGAAGAAAGGAGAGGATCACTCCCCAAAAAGAAGAAAACCCCAAATACCATGAATCCACGCGAAAACTCCCCCTAAACCTACCTGAAGTTCTCTAAAACCCACAATTTACACTTTTACAACACGATGACCAACGAGAACACAACAAAACCAAACAGAGACCCCAAAAACCTTAAAAATACCCCAAACAAGAATGGCATCACCCCCAAAACTGGAAGAAAACCCCCAAAACCATAGATCCACCCCAAAGACACCCTAAACCTACCTGATGTTCTCCAAAAACCACAATTTACCCTTTTCCAACACGATGACCAACGAGAACCCAACAGAACCCAACAGAGACCCCAAAAAACGTCAAAAACACCCCAAACAAGAACGGCATCACCACCAAAACTGGAAGAAAATCCCCAAAACCATAGATCCACCCCAAAACCACCCTAAACCTACCTGATGTTCTCCAAAACCCACAATCCACTCCTATTTAACATAATGACAAACAAGAACCCAACAAAACCTAATGGAGATCCCAAAAAACGTAAAAAAAACACCCCAAAAAATATCGGCATCACCCCCAAAACTGGAAGAAAAATCCCCAAAAAAATAGATCCACCCCAAAAACCACCCTAAACCTACCTGATCTTCTCCAAAACCCACAATTTACCCTTTTCCACCATGATAACCAACGAGAACCCAACCAGAACCCAACAGAGACCCCAAAAAACGTCAAAAACACCCCAAACAAGAACGGCATCACCACCAAAACTGGAAGAAAATGCCCCAAAACCATAGATCCACCCCAAAGACACCCTAAACCTAACTGATCTTCTCCAAAAACCACAATTTACCCTTTTCCAACACGATGACCAACGAGAACCCAACAGAACCCAACAGAGACCCCAAAAAACGTCAAAAACACCCCAAACAAGAACGGCATCACCACCAAAACTGGAAGAAAATCCCCCAAAACCATAGATCCACCCCAAAACCACCCTAAACCTACCTGATGTTCTCCAAAACCCACAATCCACTCCTATTTAACATAATGACAAACAAGAACCCAACAAAACCTAATGCAGACCCCAAAACACGTAAAAAACACCCCAAAAAATATCGGCATCACCCCCAAAACTGGAAGAAAATCCCCCAAAAAAATAGATCCACCCCAAAACCACCCTAAACCTACCTGATCTTCTCCAAAACCCACAATTTACCCTTTTCAACCATGATAACCAACGAGAACCCAACAGAACCCAACAGAGACCCCAAAAAACGTCAAAAACACCCCAAACAAGAACGGCATCACCACCAAAACTGGAAGAAAATCCCCCAAAACCATAGATCCACCCCAAAGACACCCTAAACCTAACTGATCTTCTCCAAAAACCACAATTTACCCTTTTACAACACGATGACCAACGAGAACCCAACAGAACCCAACAGAGACCCCAAAAAACGTCAAAAACACCCCAAACAAGAACGGCATCACCACCAAAACTGGAAGAAAATCCCCCAAAACCATAGATCCACCCCAAAACCACCCTAAACCTACCTGATGTTCTCCAAAACCCACAATCCACTCCTATTTAACATAATGACAAACAAGAACCCAACAAAACCTAATGGAGACCCCAAAACACGTAAAAAACACCCCAAAAATATCGGCATCACCCCCAAAACTGGAAGAAAATACGCCAAAAAAATAGATCCACCCCAAAGACACCCTAAACCTACCTGATCTTCTCCAAAAACCACAATTTACCCTTTTCCAACACGATGACCAACGAGAACCCAACAGAACCCAACAGAGACACCAAAAAACGACAAAAACACCCCAAACAAGAAAGGCATCACCACCAAAACTGGAAGAAAATCCCCCAAAACCATAGATCCACCCCAAAACCACCCTAAACCTACCTGATGTTCTCCAAACCCACAATCCACTCCTATTTAACATAATGACAAACAAGAACCCAACAAAACCTAATGGAGACCCCAAAAACACGTCAAAAACACCACAAAAAATATCGGCATCACCCCCAAAACTGGAAGAAAATCCCCCAAAACCATAGATCCACCCCAAAACCACCCTAAAACTACCTGATCTTCTCCAAAACCCACAATCCACTCCTATTTAACATAATGACAAACAAGAACCCAACAAAACCTAATGGGAGACCCCAAAACACGTCAAAAACACCCCAAAAATATCGGCATCACCCCCAAAACTGGAAGAAAATACGCCAAAACCATAGATCCACCCAAAGACACCCTAAACCTACCTGATCTTCTCCAAAAACCACAATTTACACTTTTCCAACACGATGACCAACGAGAACCCAACAGAACCCAACAGAGACCCCAAAAAACGTCAAAAACACCCCAAACAAGAACGGCATCACCACCAAAACTGGAAGAAAATGCCCCAAAACCATAGATCCACCCCAAAGACACCCTAAACCTAACTGATCTTCTCCAAAAACCACAATTTACCCTTTTCCAACACGATGACCAACGAGAACCCAACAGAACCAAACAGAGACACCAAAAAACGTCAAAAACACCCCAAACAAGAACGGCATCACCACCAAAACTGGAAGAAAATCCCCCAAAACCATAGATCCACCCCAAAACCACCCTAAACCTACCTGATGTTCTCCAAAACCCACAATCCACTCCTATTTAACATAATGACAAACAAGAACCCAACAAACCTAATGGAGACCCCAAAACACGTAAAAAACACCCCAAAAAATATCGGCATCACCCCCCAAAACTGGAAGAAAATACGCCAAAAAAATAGATCCACCCCAAAGACACCCTAAACCTACCTGATCTTCTCCAAAAACCACAATTTACCCTTTTCCAACACGATGACCAACGAGAACCCAACAGAACCCAACAGAGACACCAAAAAACGACAAAAACACCCCAAACAAGAACGGCATCACCACCAAAACTGGAAAAAAATCCCCCAAAACCATAGATCCACCCCAAAACCACCCTAAACCTACCTGATGTTCTCCAAAACCCACAATCCACTCCTATTTAACATAATGACAAACAAGAACCCAACAAAACCTAATGGAGACCCCAAAACACGTCAAAAACACCCCAAAAAAATATCGGCATCACCCCCAAAACTGGAAGAAAATACGCCAAAACCATAGATCCACCCCAAAGACACCCTAAACCTACCTGATCTTCTCCAAAACCACAATTTACCCTTTTCCACCATGATAACCAACGAGAACCCAACAGAACCCAACAGAGACCCCAAAAACGTCAAAACACCCCAAACAAGAACGGCATCACCACCAAAATTGGAAGAAAATCCCCCAAAACCATAGATCCACCCCAAAGACACCCTAAACCTAACTGATCTTCTCCAAAAACCACAATTTACCCTTTTACAACACGATGACCAACGAGAACCCAACAGAACCCAACAGAGACCCCAAAAAACGTCAAAAACACCCCAAACAAGAACGGCATCACCCCCAAAACTGGAAGAAAATCCCCCAAAACCATAGATCCACCCCAAAGACACCCTAAACCTACCTGATGTTCTCCAAAACCCACAATCCACTCCTATTTAACATAATGACAAACAGAACCCAACAAAACCTAATGGAGACCCCAAAACACGTCAAAAACACCCCAAAAAATATCGGCATCACCCCCAAATCTGGAAGAAAATACGCCCAAAACCATAGATCCACCCCCAAAACCACCCTAAACCTACCTGATGTTCTCCAAAACCCACAATCCACACCTATTTAACATAATGAAAACTAGAACCCAACAACCCTAATGGAGACACCAAAACACGTCAAAAACACCACAAACAAGAAAAAGGATCACCCCAAAACTGGAAGAAAATCCCCCAAAACCATAGATCCACCCAAAGACACCCTAAACCTAACTGATCTTCTCCAAAAACCACAATTTACCCCTTTTCCAACACGATGACCAACGAGAACCCAACAGAACCCAACAGAGACCCCAAAAAAACGTCAAAAACACCCCAAACAAGAACGGCATCACCACCAAAACTGGAAGAAAATCCCCCCAAAACCATAGATCCACCCCAAAACCACCCTAAAACTACCTGATGTTCTCCAAAACCCACAATCCACTCCTATTTAACATAATGACAAACAAGAACCCAACAAAACCTAATGGAGATCCCAAAAAACGTAAAAAAACACCCCAAAAAATATCGGCATCACCCCAAAACTGGAAGAAAATCCCCCAAAAAAATAGATCCACCCCAAAACCACCCTAAACCTACCTGATCTTCTCCAAAACCCACAATTTACCCTTTTCCACCATGATAACCAACGAGAACCCAACAGAACCCAACAGAGACCGCATAAAACGTCAAAAACACCCCAAACAAGAACGGCATCACCACCAAAACTGGAAGAAAATCCCCCAAAACCATAGATCCACCCCAAAGACACCCTAAACCTACCTGATGTTCTCCAAAAACCACAATTTACCCTTTTCCAACACGATGACCAACGAGAACCCAACAGAACCCAACAGAGACCCCAAAAAACGTCAAAACACCCCAAACAAGAACGGCATCACCACCAAAACTGGAAGAAAATCCCCCAAAACCATAGATCCACCCCAAAACCACCCTAAACCTACCTGATGTTCTCCAAAACCCACAATCCACTCCTATTTAACATAATGACAAACAAGAACCCAACAAAACCTAATGCAGACCCCAAAACACGTAAAAAACACCCCAAAAAATATCGGCATCACCCCCAAAACTGGAAGAAAATCCCCCAAAAAAATAGATCCACCCCAAAACCACCCTAAACCTACCTGATGTTCTCCAAAACCCACAATTTACCCTTTTCCACCATGATAACCAACGAGAACCCAACAGAACCCAACAGAGACCCCAAAAACGTCAAAAACACCCCAAACAAGAACGGCATCACCCCCAAAACTGGAAGAAAATCCCCCAAAACCATAGATCCACCCCAAAGACACCCTAAACCTACCTGATGTTCTCCAAAAACCACAATTTACCCTTTTCCAACACGATGACCAACGAGAACCCAACAGAACCCAACAGAGACCCCAAAAAACGTCAAAAACACCCCAAACAAGAACGGCATCACCACCAAAACTGGAAGAAAATCCCCCAAAACCATAGATCCACCCCAAAACCACCCTAAACCTACCTGATGTTCTCCAAAACCCACAATCCACTCCTATTTAACATAATGACAAACAAGAACCCAACAAAACCTAATGGAGACCCCAAAACACGTAAAAAACACCACAAAAATATCGGCATCACCCCAAAACTGGAAGAAAATACGCCAAAAAAATAGATCCACCCCAAAGACACCCTAAACCTAACTGATCTTCTCCAAAAACCACAATTTACCCTTTTCCAACACGATGACCAACGAGAACCCAACAGAACCCAACAGAGACCCCAAAAAACGACAAAAACACCCCAAACAAGAACGGCATCACCACCAAAACTGGAAGAAAATCCCCCAAAACCATAGATCCACCCCAAAACCACCCTAAACCTACCTGATGTTCTCCAAAACCCACAATCCACTCCTATTTAACATAATGACAAACAAGAACCCAACAAAACCTAATGGAGACCCCAAAACACGTCAAAAACACCCCAAAAAATATCGGCATCACCCCCAAAACTGGAAGAAAATCCCCCAAAACCATAGATCCACCCCAAACCACCCTAAAACTACCTGATGTTCTCCAAAACCCACAATCCAATCCTATTTAACATAATGACAAACAAGAACCCAACAAAACCTAATGGAGACCCCAAAACACGTCAAAAACACCCCAAAAAATATCGGCATCACCCCCAAAACTGGAAGAAAATACGCCAAAACCATAGATCCACCCCCAAAGACACCCTAAACCTACCTGATCTTCTCCAAAAACCACAATTTACCCTTTTCCAACACTATGACCAACGAGAACCCAACAGAACCCAACAGAGACACCAAAAAACGTCAAAAACACCCCAAACAAGAACGGCATCACCACCAAAACTGGAAGAAAATCCCCAAAACCATAGATCCACCCCAAAACCACCCTAAACCTACCTGATGTTCTCCAAAACCCACAATCCACTCCTATTTAACATAATGACAAACAAGAACCCAACAAAACCTAATGGAGACCCAAAACACGTAAAAAACACCCCAAAAAATATCGGCATCACCCCCAAAACTGGAAGAAAATCCCCCAAACCATAGATCCACCCAAAGACACCCTAAACCTAACTGATCTTCTCCAAAAACCACAATTTACCCTTTTCCAACACGATGACCAACGAGAACCCAACAGAACCCAACAGAGACCCCAAAAACGTCAAAAACACCCCAAACAAGAACGGCATCACCCCCAAAACTGGAAGAAAATCCCCCAAAACCATAGATTCACCCCAAACCACCCTAAACCTACCTGATGTTCTCCAAAACCCACAATCCACTCCTATTTAACATATGACAAACAAGAACCCAACAAACCTAATGGAGACCCCAAAACACGTCAAAAACACCACAAAAAATATCGGCATCACCCCCAAAACTGGAAGAAAATACGCCAAAACCATAGATCCACCCAAAGACACCCTAAACCTAACTGATGTTCTCCAAAACCCACAATTTACCCTTTTCCAACACGATGACCAACGAGAACCCAACAGAACCCAACAGAGACCCCAAAAAACGTCAAAAACACCCCAAACAAGAACGGCATCACCACCAAAACTGGAAGAAAATCCCCCAAAACCATAGATCCACCCCAAAACCACCCTAAACCTACCTGATGTTCTCCAAAACCCACAATCCATTCCTATTTAACATAATGACAAACAAGAACCCAACAAAACTAATGGAGACCCAAAACACGTCAAAAACACCACAAAAAATATCGGCATCACCCCAAAACTGGAAGAAAATCCCCCAAAAAAATAGATCCACCCCAAAACCACCCTAAAACTACCTGATGTTCTCCAAAACCCAACAATTTACCCTTTTCCACCATGATAACCAACGAGAACCCAACAGAACCCAACAGAGACCCAAAAAACGTCAAAAACACCCCAAACAAGAACGGCATCACCACCAAAACTGGAAGAAAATCCCCCAAAACCATAGATCCACCCCAAAGACACCCTAAACCTAACTGATCTTCTCCAAAAACCACAATTTACACTTTTCCAACACGATGACCAACGAGAACCCAACAGAACCCAACAGAGACCCCAAAAAACGTCAAAAAACACCCCAAACAAGACGGCATCACCCCCAAAACTGGAAGAAAATCCCCCAAAACCATAGATCCACCCCAAAGACACCCTAAACCTACCTGATGTTCTCCAAACCCACAATCCACTCCTATTAACATAATGACAAACAAGAACCCAACAAAACCTAATGGAGACCCCAAAACACGTAAAAAACACCCTAAAAATATCGGCATCACCCCCAAAACTGGAAGAAAATCCCCCAAAACCATAGATCCACCCCAAAGACACCCTAAACCTAACTGATGTTCTCCAAAAACCACAATTTACCCTTTTCCAACACGATGACCAACGAGAACCCAACAGAACCCAACAGAGACCCAAAAAAACGTCAAAAACACCCCAAACAAGAACGGCATCACCACCAAAACTGGAAGAAAATCCCCCAAAACCATAGATCCACCCCAAAACCACCCTAAACCTACCTGATGTTCTCCAAAACCCACAATCCACTCCTATTTAACATAATGACAAACAAGAACCCAACAAAACCTAATGGAGACCCCAAAACACGTCAAAAACACCCCAAACAAGAACGGCATCACCCCCAAAACTGGAAGAAAATACGCCAAAACCATAGATCCACCCCAAAACCACCCTAAACCTACCTGATGTTCTCCAAAACCCACAATTTACCCTTTTCCACCATGATGACCAACGAGAACCAAACAAAACCCAACGGAGACCCCAAAACACTTCAAATACACCCCAAAAAAGAACAGGATCACGCCAAAAAATAGAAGAAAACCCCAAAGACCATAGATCCACCCCAAAGACACCCTAAACCTACCTGATGTTCTCCTAATCCCAAAGCACACTCCAAACCACCATAAAACACATTAGGAATTCAACGAAACGCACGGAAACCCCAAAACACTTCAAAATCACCCGAAGAAAGGAGAGGATCACTCCCCCAAAAAGGAAGAAAACCCAAATACCACGAATCCACGCGAAAATTCCCCCTAAAACCTACCTGAAGTTCTCCAAAACCCACAATTTACACTTTTACAACACGATGACCAACGAGAACCCAACAAAACCAAACAGAGACCACAAAAACCTTAAAAAATACCCCAAACAAGAATGGCATCACCCCCAAAACTGGAAGAAAACCCCCAAAACCATAGATCCACCCCAAAGACACCCTAAACCTACCTGATGTTCTCCAAAAACCACAATTTACCCTTTTCCAACACGATGACCAACGAGAACCCAACAGAACCCAACAGAGACCCCAAAAAACGTCAAAAACACCCCAAACAAGAACGGCATCACCCCCAAAACTGGAAGAAAATCCCCCAAAACCATAGATCCACCCCAAAACCACCCTAAAACTACCTGATGTTCTCCAAAACCCCACAATCCACTCCTATTTAACATAATGACAAACAAGAACCCAACAAAACCTAATGGAGACCCCAAAACACGTAAAAACACCCCAAAAAATATCGGCATCACCCCCAAAACTGGAAGAAAATCCCCCAAAACCATAGATCCACCCCAAAGACACCCTAAACCTACCTGATGTTCTCCAAAACCCACAATTTACCCTTTTCCACCATGATAACCAACGAGAACCAAACAAAACCCAACGGAGACCCCAAAAACACTTCAAATACACCCCAAAAAAGAACAGGATCACGCCAAAAAATAGAAGAAAACCCCAAATACCATAGATCCACCCCAAAGACACCCTAAACCTACCTGATGTTCTCCTAATCCCAAAGCACACTCCAAACCACCATAAAACACATTAGGAATTCAACGAAACGCAACGGAAACCCCAAAACACTTCAAAATCACCCGAAGAAAGGAGAGGATCACTCCCCCAAAAAGAAGAAAACCCCAAATACCACGAATCCACGCGAAAACTCCCCCTAAACCTACCTGAAGTTCTCCCAAAACCCACAATTTACACTTTTACAACACGATGACCAACGAGAACCCAACAAAACCAAACAGAGACCACAAAAACCTTAAAAAATACCCCAAACAAGAATGGCATCACCCCCAAAACTGGAAGAAAACCCCCAAAACCATAGATCCACCCCAAAGACACCCTAAACCTACCTGATGTTCTCCAAAAACCACAATTTACCCTTTTCCAACACGATGACCAACGAGAACCCAACAGAACCCAACAGAGACCCCAAAAAACGTCAAAAAACACCCCAAACAAGAACGGCATCACCCGCAAAACTGGAAGAAAATCCCCCAAAACCATAGATCCACCCCAAAACCACCCTAAACTACCTGATGTTCTCCAAACCCACAATCCACTCCTATTTAACATAATGACAAACAAGAACCCAACAAAACCTAATGGAGACACCAAAACACGTCAAAAACACCACAAAAAATATCGGCATCACCCCCAAAACTGGAAGAAAATCACCCAAAACCATAGATCCACCCCAAAACCACCCTAAACCTACCTGATCTTCTCCAAAACCACAATTTACTCTTTTCCACCATGATAACCAACGAGAACGCAACAAAACCTAATGGAGACACAAAACACGTCAAAAACACCCCAAAAAATATCGGCATCACCCCCAAAACTGGAAGAAATCCCCCAAAACCATAGATCCACCCAAAGACACCCTAAACCTACCTGATGTTCTCCAAAAACCACAATTTACCCTTTTCCAACACGATGACCAACGAGAACCCAACAGAACCCAACAGAGACCCCAAAAAACGTCAAAAACACCCCAAACAAGAACGGCATCACCCCCAAAACTGGAAGAAAATCCCCCAAAACCATAGATCCACCCCAAAACCACCCTAAACCTACCTGATGTTCTCCAAAACCCACAATCCACTCCTATTTAACATAATGACAAACAAGAACCCAACAAAACCTAATGCAGACCCCAAAACACGTAAAAAAACACCCCAAAAAATATCGGCATCACCCCCAAAACTGGAAGAAAATACGCCAAAATCATAGATCCACACCAAAGACACCCTAAACCTACCTGATGTCTCCAAAAACCACAATTTACCCTTTTCCAACACGATGACCAACGAGAACCCAACAGAACCCAACAGAGACCCCAAAAAACGTCAAAAACACCCCAAACAAGAACGGCATCACCCCCAAAACTGGAAGAAAATCCCCCAAAACCATAGATCCACCCCAAAACCACCCTAAAACTACCTGATGTTCTCCAAAACCCACAATCCACACCTATTTAACATAATGACAAACAAGAACCCAACAAAACCTAATGGAGACCCCAAAACACGTAAAAAACACCACAAAAAATATCGGCATCACCCCCAAAACTGTAAGAAAATACGCCAAAACCATAGATCCACCCCAAAACCACCCTAAACCTACCTGATGTTCTCCAAAACCCACAATTTACACTTTTCCACCATGATAACCAACGAGAACCCAACAAAACCCAACGGAGACCCCAAAAAAAGTCAAAAACACCCCAAACAAGAACGGCATCACCCCCAAAACTGGAAGAAAATCCCCAAAACCATAGATCCACCCCAAAGACACCCTAAACCTACCTGATCTTCTCCAAAAACCACAATTTACCCTTTTCCAACACGATGACCAACGAGAACCCAACAGAACCCAACAGAGACCCCAAAAAATGTCAAAAACACCCCAAACAAGAACGGCATCACCCCCAAAACTGGAAGAAAATCCCCCAAAACCATAGATCCACCCCAAAACCACCCTAAACCTACCTGATGTTCTCCAAAACCACACAATCCACACCTATTTAACATAATGACAAACAAGAACCCAACAAAACCTAAAGGAGACACCAAAACACGTCAAAAACACCCCAAACAAGAAAAGGATCACCACCAAAACTGGAAGAAAATCCCCCAAAACCATAGATCCACCCCAAAACCACCCTAACCTACCTGATCTTCTCCAAAACCCACAATTTACCCTTTTCCACCATGATGACCAACGAGAACCAAACAAAACCCAACGGAGACCCCAAAAACACTTCAAATACACCCCAAAAAAAGAACAGGATCACGCCAAAAAATAGAAGAAAACCCCAAAGACCATAGATCCACCCCAAAGACACCCTAAACCTACCTGATGTTCTCCTAATCCCAAAGCACACTCCAAACCACCATAAAACACATTAGGAATTCAATGAAACGCAACGGAAACCCCAAAACACTTCAAAATCACCCGAAGAAAGGAGAGGATCACCCCCAAAAAAGAAAGAAAACCCCAAATACCACGAATCCACGCGAAAACTCCCCCTAAACCTACCTGAAGTTCTCCAAAACCCACAATTTACACTTTTACAACACGATGACCAACGAGAACCCAACAAAACCAAACAGAGACCAACAAAACCTTAAAAAATACCCCAAACAAGAATGGCATCACCACCAAAACTGGAAGAAAACCCCCAAAACCATAGATCCACCCCAAAAACACCTAAACCTACCTGATGTTCTCCAAAACCCACAATTTACCCTTTTCCAACACGATGACCAACGAGAACCCAACAGAACCCAACAGAGACCCCAAAAAACGTCAAAAACACCCCAAACAAGAACGGCATCACCCCCAAAACTGGAAGAAAATCCCCCAAAACCATAGATCCACCCCAAAACCACCCTAAACCTACCTGATGTTCTCCAAAACCCACAATCCACTCCTATTTAACATAATGACAAACAAGAACCCAACAAAACCTAATGGAGACACCAAAAACACGTCAAAAACACCACAAAAAATATCGGCATCACCCCCAAAACTGGAAGAAAATCCCCCAAAACCATAGATCCACCCCAAAACCACCCTAAACCTACCTGATCTTCTCCAAAACCCACAATTTACCCTTTTCCACCATGATAACCAACGAGAACGCAACAAACCTAATGGAGACACCAAAACACGTCAAAAACACCCCAAAAAATATCGGCATCACCCCCAAAACTGGAAGAAAATCCCCCAAAACCATAGATCCACCCCAAAGACACCCTAAACCTACCTGATGTTCTCCAAAACCACAATTTACCCTTTTCCATGACCAACGAGAACCCAACAGAACCCAACAGAGACCCCAAAAAACGTCAAAAACACCCCAAACAAGAACGGCATCACCACCAAAACTGGAAGAAAATCCCCCAAAACCATAGATCCACCCCAAAACCACCCTAAACCTACCTGATGTTCTCCAAAACCCACAATCCACTCCTATTTAACATAATGACAAACAAGAACCCAACAAAACCTAATGGAGACCCCAAAACACGTCAAAAACACCCCAAAAAATATCGGCATCACCCCCAAAACTGGAAGAAAATACGCCAAAACCATAGATCCACCCCAAAGACACCCTAAACCTACCTGATGTTCTCCAAAAACCACAATTTACCCTTTTCCAACACGATGACCAACGAGAACCCAACAGAACCCAACAGAGACCCCAAAAAACGTCAAAAACACCCCAAACAAGAACGGCATCACCCCCAAAACTGGAAGAAAATCCCCCAAAACCATAGATCCACCCCAAAGACACCCTAAACCTACCTGATGTTCTCCAAAACCCACAATCCACTCCTATTTAACATAATGACAAACAAGAACCCAACAAAACCTAATGGAGACCCCAAAACACGTAAAAAACACCCCAAAAAATATCGGCATCACCCCCAAAACTGGAAGAAAATACGCCAAAACCATAGATCCACCCCAAAGACACCCTAAACCTACCTGATGTTCTCCAAAAACCACAATTTACCCTTTTCCAACACGATGACCAACGAGAACCCAACAGAACCCAACAGAGACCCCAAAAAACGTCAAAAACACCCCAAACAAGAACGGCATCACCACCAAAACTGGAAGAAAATCCCCCAAAACCATAGATCCACCCCAAAACCACCCTAAACCTACCTGATGTTCTCCAAAACCCACAATCCACTCCTATTTAACATAATGACAAACAAGAACCCAACAAAACCTAATGGAGACCCCAAAACACGTAAAAAACACCCCAAAAAATATCGGCATCACCCTCAAAACTGGAAGAAAATACGCTAAAACCATAGATCCACCCCAAAACCACCCTAAACCTACCTGATCTTCTCCAAAACCCACAATCCACACCTATTTAACATAATGAAAAACTAGAACCCAACAAAACCTAATGGAGACACCAAAACACGTCAAAAACACCCCAAACAAGAAAAGGATCACCCCCAAAACTGGAAGAAAATCCCCCAAAACCATAGATCCACCCCAAAACCACCCTAAAACTACCTGATGTTCTCCAAAACCCACAATCCACTCCTATTTAACATAATGACAAACAAGAACCCAACAAAACCTAATGGAGACCCCAAAACACGTAAAAAACACCCCAAAAAATATCGGCATCACCCCCAAAACTGGAAGAAAGTCCCCCAAAACCATAGATCCACCCCAAAGACACCCTAAACCTACCTGATGTTCTCCAAAACCCACAATCCACACCTATTTAACATAATGACAAACAAGAACCCAACAAAACCTAAAGGAGACACCAAAACACGTCAAAAACACCCCAAACAAGAAAAGGATCACCACCAAAACTGGAAGAAAATCCCCCAAAACCATAGATCCACCCCAAAACCACCCTAAACCTACCTGATGTTCTCCAAAACCCACAATTTACCCTTTTCCACCATGATGACCAACGAGAACCAAACAAAACCCAACGGAGACCCCAAAACACTTCAAATACACCCCAAAAAAGAACAGGATCACGCCAAAAAATAGAAGAAAACCCCAAATACCATAGATCCACCCCAAAGACACCCTAAACCTACCTGATGTTCTCCAAAAACCACAATTTACCCTTTTCCAACACGATGACCAACGAGAACCCAACAGAACCCAACAGAGACCCCGAAAAACGTCAAAAACACCCCAAACAAGAACGGCATCACCACCAAAACTGGAAGAAAATCCCCCAAAACCATAGATCCACCCCAAAACCACCCTAAAACTACCTGATGTTCTCCAAAACCCACAATCCACTCCTATTTAACATAATGACAAACAAGAACCCAACAAAACCTAATGGAGACCCCAAAACACGTCAAAAACACCCCAAAAATTATCGGCATCACCCCCAAAACTGGAAGAAAATCCCCCAAAACCATAGATCCACCCCAAAACCACCCTAAACCTACCTGATCTTCTCCAAAACCCACAATTTACCCTTTTCCACCATGATAACCAACGAGAACCCAACAGAACCCAACAGAGACCCCAAAAAACGTCAAAAACACCCCAAACAAGAACGGCATCACCACCAAAACTGGAAGAAAATCCCCCAAAAAATAGATCCACCCCAAAGACACCCTAAACCTAACTGATCTTCTCCAAAAACCACAATTTACCCTTTTCCAACACGATGACCAACGAGAACCCAACAGAACCCAACAGAGACCCCAAAAAACGTCAAAAACACCCCAAACAAGAACGGCATCACCACCAAAACTGGAAGAAAATCCCCCAAAACCATAGATCCACCCCAAAACCACCCTAAAACTACCTGATGTTCTCCAAAACCCACAATCCACACCTATTTAACAAAATGACAAACAAGAACCCAACAAAACCTAATGGAGACACCAAAACACGTCAAAAACACCCCAAACAAGAACGGCATCACCCCCAAATCTGGAAGAAAATCCCCCAAAACCATAGATCCACCCCAAAACCACCCTAAAACTACCTGATCTTCTCCAAAAACCACAATCCACTCCTATTTAACAAAATGACAAACAAGAACCCAACAAAACCTAATGGAGACACCAAAACACGTCAAAAACACCCCAAAAAATATCGGCATCACCCCCAAAACTGGAAGAAAATCCCCCAAAACCATAGATCCACCCCAAAGACACCCTAAACCTACCTGATGTTCTCCAAAAACCACAATTTACCCTTTTCCAACACGATGACCAACGAGAACCCAACAGAACCTACAGAGACCCCAAAAAACGTCAAAAACACCCCAAACAAGAACGGCATCACCCCCAAAACTGGAAGAAAATCCCCCAAAACCATAGATCCACCCCAAAACCACCCTAAAACTACCTGATGTTCTCCAAAACCCACAATCCACACCTATTTAACATAATGACAAACAAGAACCCAACAAAACCTAATGGAGACCCCAAAACACGTAAAAAACACCACAAAAAATATCGGAATCACCCCCAAAACTGGAAGAAAATACGCCAAAAAAATAGATCCACCCCAAAACCACCCTAAACCTACCTGATGTTCTCCAAAACCCACAATTTACACTTTTCCACCATGATAACCAACGAGAACCCAACAAAACCCAACGGAGACTCCAAAAAACGTCAAAAACACCCCAAACAAGAACGGCATCACCCCCAAAACTGGAAGAAAATCCCCCAAAACCATAGATCCACCCCAAAGACACCCTAAACCTACCTGATCTTCTCCAAAAACACAATTTACCCTTTTCCAACACGATGACCAACGAGAACCCAACAGAACCCAACAGAGACCCCAAAAAATGTCAAAAACACCCCAAACAAGAACGGCATCACCCCCAAAACTGGAAGAAAATCCCCCAAAAACCATAGATCCACCCCAAAACCACCCTAAACCTACCTGATGTTCTCCAAAACCCACAATCCACTCCTATTTAACATAATGACAAACAAGAACCCAACAAAACCTAAAGGAGACACCAAAACACGTCAAAAACACCCCAAACAAGAAAAGGATCACCACCAAAACTGGAAGAAAATCCCCCAAAACCATAGATCCACCCCAAAACCACCCTAAACCTACCTGATGTTCTCCAAAACCCACAATTTACCCTTTTCCACCATGATGACCAACGAGAACCAAACAAAACCCAACGGAGACCCCAAAACACTTCAAATACACCCCAAAAAAGAACAGGATCACGCCAAAAAATAGAAGAAAACCCCAAAGACCATAGATCCACCCCAAAGACACCCTAAACCTACCTGATGTTCTCCTAATCCCAAAGCACACTCCAAACCACCATAAAACACATTAGGAATTCAATGAAACGCAACGGAAACCCCAAAACACTTCAAAATCACCCGAAGAAAGGAGAGGATCACTCCCCCAAAAAGAAGAAAACCCCAAATACCACGAATCCACGCGAAAACTCCCCCTAAACCTACCTGAAGTTCTCCAAAACCCACAATTTACACTTTTACAACACGATGACCAACGAGAACCCAACAAAACCAAACAGAGACCACAAAAACCTTAAAAAATACCCCAAACAAGAATGGCATCACCCCAAAAACTGGAAGAAAACCCCCAAAACCATAGATCCACCCCAAAGACACCCTAAACCTACCTGATCTTCTCCAAAAACCACAATTTACCCTTTTCCAACACGATGACCAACGAGAACCAACAGAACCAACAGAGACCCAAAAAACGTCAAAAACACCCCAAACAAGAACGGCATCACCCCCAAAACTGGAAGAAAATCCCCCAAAACCATAGATCCACCCCAAAACCACCCTAAAACTACCTGATGTTCTCCAAAACCCACAATCCACTCCTATTTAACATAATGACAAACAAGAACCCAACAAAACCTAATGGAGACCCCAAAACACGTCAAAAACACCCCAAAAAATATCGGCATCACCCCCAAAACTGGAAGAAAATACGACAAAACCATAGATCCACCCCAAAGACACCCTAAACCTACCTGATGTTCTCCAAAAACCACAATCCACTCCTATTTAACATAATGACAAACAAGAACCCAACAAAACCTAATGGAGACACCAAAACACGTCAAAAACACCCCAAAAAATATCGTAATCACCCCCAAAACTGGAAGAAAATACGCCAAAATCATAGATCCACCCCAAAGACACCCTAAACCTACCTGATCTTCTCCAAAAACCACAATTTACCCTTTTCCAACACGATGACCAACGAGAACCCAACAGAACCCAACAGAGACCCCAAAAAACGTCAAAAACACCCCAAACAAGAACGGCATCACCACCAAAACTGGAAGAAAATCCCCCAAAACCATAGATCCACCCCAAAACCACCCTAAACCTACCTGATGTTCTCCAAAAACCACAATCCACACCTATTTAACATAATGAAAAACAAGAACCCAACAAAACCTAATGGAGACACCAAAACACGTCAAAAACACCCCAAACAAGAAAAGGATCACCACCAAAACTGGAAGAAAATACACCAAAACCATAGATCCACCCCAAAACCACCCTAAACCTACCTGATGTTCTCCAAAACCCACAATTTACCCTTTTCCACCATGATGACCAACGAGAACCAAACAAAACCCAACGGAGACCCCAAAACACTTCAAATACACCCCAAAAAAGAACAGGATCACGCCAAAAAATAGAAGAAAACCCCAAAGACCATAGATCCACCCCAAAGACACCCTAAACCTACCTGATGTTCTCCTAATCCCAAAGCACACTCCAAACCACCATAAAACACATTAGGAATTCAACGAAACGCAACGGAAACCCCAAAACACTTCAAAATCACCCGAAGAAAGGAGAGGATCACTCCCCCAAAAAGAAGAAAACCCCAAATACCACGAATCCACGCGAAAACTCCCCCTAAACCTACCTGAAGTGCTCCAAAACCCACAATTTACCCTTTTCCAACACGATGACCAACGAGAACCAAACAAAACCAAACAGAGACCACAAAAACCTTAAAAAATACCCCAAACAAGAACGGCATCACCCCCAAAACTGGAAGAAAACCCCCAAAACCATAGATCCACCCCAAAGACACCCTAAACCTACCTGATGTTCTCCAAAAACCACAATTTACCCTTTTCCAACACGATGACCAACGAGAACCCAACAGAACCCAACAGAGACCCCAAAAAACGTCAAAAACACCCCAAACAAGAACGGCATCACCACCAAAACTGGAAGAAAATCCCCCAAAACCATAGATCCACCCCAAAACCACCCTAAAACTACCTGATGTTCTCCAAAACCCACAATCCACTCCTATTTAACATAATGACAAACAAGAACCCAACAAAACCTAATGGAGACCCCAAAACACGTCAAAAACACCCCAAACAAGAACGGCATCACCACCAAAACTGGAAGAAAATACACCAAAACCATAGATCCACCCCAAAACCACCCTAAACCTACCTGATGTTCTCCAAAACCCACAATTTACCCTTTTCCACCATGATAACCAACGAGAACCCAACAGAACCCAACAGAGACCCCAAAAAACGTCAAAAACACCCCAAACAAGAACGGCATCACCCCCAAAACTGGAAGAAAATCCCCCAAAACCATAGATCCACCCCAAAGACACCCTAAACCTACCTGATGTTCTCCAAAACCCACAATCCACACCTATTTAACATAATGACAAACAAGAACCCAACAAAACCTAATGGAGACCCCAAAACACGTCAAAAACACCCCAAACAAGAAAAGGATCACCACCAAAACTGGAAGAAAATCCCCCAAAACCATAGATCCACCCCAAAGACACCCTAAACCTACCTGATCTTCTCCAAAAACCACAATTTACCCTTTTCCAACACGATGACCAACGAGAACCCAACAGAACCCAACAGAGACCCCAAAAAACGTCAAAAACACCCCAAACAAGAACGGCATCACCCCCAAAACTGGAAGAAAATCCCCCAAAACCATAGATCCACCCAAAACCACGCTAAAACTACCTGATGTTCTCCAAAACCCACAATCCACTCCTATTTAACATAATGACAAACAAGAACCCAACAAAACCTAATGGAGACCCCAAAACACGTCAAAAACACCCCAAACAAGAACGGCATCACCACCAAAACTGGAAGAAAATCCCCCAAAACCATAGATCCACCCCAAAACCACCCTAAACCTACCTGATCTTCTCCAAAACCCACAATTTACCCTTTTCCACCATGATAACCAACGAGAACCCAACAGAACCCAACAGAGACCCCAAAAAACGTCAAAAACACCCCAAACAAGAACGGCATCACCACCAAAACTGGAAGAAAATCCCCCAAAAAATAGATCCACCCCAAAGACACCCTAAACCTAACTGATCTTCTCCAAAAACCACAATTTACCCTTTTCCAACACGATGACCAACGAGAACCCAACAGAACCCAACAGAGACCCCAAAAAACGTCAAAAACACCCCAAACAAGAACGGCATCACCACCAAAACTGGAAGAAAATCCCCCAAAACCATAGATCCACCCCAAAACCACCCTAAAACTACCTGATGTTCTCCAAAACCCACAATCCACACCTATTTAACAAAATGACAAACAAGAACCCAACAAAACCTAATGGAGACACCAAAACACGTCAAAAACACCCCAAACAAGAACGGCATCACCCCCAAATCTGGAAGAAAATCCCCCAAAACCATAGATCCACCCCAAAACCACCCTAAAACTACCTGATCTTCTCCAAAAACGACAATCCACTCCTATTTAACAAAATGACAAACAAGAACCCAACAAAACCTAATGGAGACACCAAAACACGTCAAAAACACCCCAAAAAATATCGGCATCACCCCCAAAACTGGAAGAAAATCCCCCAAAACCATAGATCCACCCCAAAGACACCCTAAACCTACCTGATGTTCTCCAAAAACCACAATTTACCCTTTTCCAACACGATGACCAACGAGAACCCAACAGAACCCAACAGAGACCCCAAAAAAACGTCAAAAACACCCCAAACAAGAACGGCATCACCCCCAAAACTGGAAGAAAATCCCCCAAAACCATAGATCCACCCCAAAACCACCCTAAAACTACCTGATGTTCTCCAAAACCCACAATCCACACCTATTTAACATAATGACAAACAAGAACCCAACAAAACCTAATGGAGACCCCAAAACACGTAAAAAACACCACAAAAAATATCGGAATCACCCCCAAAACTGGAAGAAAATACGCCAAAAAAATAGATCCACCCCAAAACCACCCTAAACCTACCTGATGTTCTCCAAAACCCACAATTTACACTTTTCCACCATGATAACCAACGAGAACCCAACAAAACCCAACGGAGACTCCAAAAAACGTCAAAAACACCCCAAACAAGAACGGCATCACCCCCAAAACTGGAAGAAAATCCCCCAAAACCATAGATCCACCCCAAAGACACCCTAAACCTACCTGATCTTCTCCAAAAACCACAATTTACCCTTTTCCAACACGATGACCAACGAGAACCCAACAGAACCCAACAGAGACCCCAAAAAATGTCAAAAACACCCCAAACAAGAACGGCATCACCCCCAAAACTGGAAGAAAATCCCCCAAAACCATAGATCCACCCCAAAACCACCCTAAACCTACCTGATGTTCTCCAAAACCCACAATCCACTCCTATTTAACATAATGACAAACAAGAACCCAACAAAACCTAAAGGAGACACCAAAACACGTCAAAAACACCCCAAACAAGAAAAGGATCACCACCAAAACTGGAAGAAAATCCCCCAAAACCATAGATCCACCCCAAAACCACCCTAAACCTACCTGATGTTCTCCAAAACCCACAATTTACCCTTTTCCACCATGATGACCAACGAGAACCAAACAAAACCCAACGGAGACCCCAAAACACTTCAAATACACCCCAAAAAAGAACAGGATCACGCCAAAAAATAGAAGAAAACCCCAAAGACCATAGATCCACCCCAAAGACACCCTAAACCTACCTGATGTTCTCCTAATCCCAAAGCACACTCCAAACCACCATAAAACACATTAGGAATTCAATGAAACGCAACGGAAACCCCAAAACACTTCAAAATCACCCGAAGAAAGGAGAGGATCACTCCCCCAAAAGAAGAAAACCCCAAATACCACGAATCCACGCGAAAACTCCCCCTAAACCTACCTGAAGTTCTCCAAAACCCACAATTTACACTTTTACAACACGATGACCAACGAGAACCCAACAAAACCAAACAGAGACCACAAAAACCTTAAAAAATACCCCAAACAAGAATGGCATCACCCCAAAAACTGGAAGAAAACCCCCAAAACCATAGATCCACCCCAAAGACACCCTAAACCTACCTGATGTTCTCCAAAAACCACAATTTACCCTTTTCCAACACGATGACCAACGAGAACCCAACAGAACCCAACAGAGACCCCAAAAAACGTCAAAAACACCCCAAACAAGAACGGCATCACCCCCAAAACTGGAAGAAAATCCCCCAAAACCATAGATCCACCCCAAAACCACCCTAAAACTACCTGATGTTCTCCAAAACCCACAATCCACTCCTATTTAACATAATGACAAACAAGAACCCAACAAAACCTAATGGAGACCCCAAAACACGTCAAAAACACCCCAAAAAATATCGGCATCACCCCCAAAACTGGAAGAAAATACGACAAAACCATAGATCCACCCCAAAGACACCCTAAACCTACCTGATGTTCTCCAAAAACCACAATCCACTCCTATTTAACATAATGACAAACAAGAACCCAACAAAACCTAATGGAGACACCAAAACACGTCAAAAACACCCCAAAAAATATCGTAATCACCCCCAAAACTGGAAGAAAATACGCCAAAATCATAGATCCACCCCAAAGACACCCTAAACCTACCTGATGTTCTCCAAAAACCACAATTTACCCTTTTCCAACACGATGACCAACGAGAACCCAACAGAACCCAACAGAGACCCCAAAAAACGTCAAAAACACCCCAAACAAGAACGGCATCACCACCAAAACTGGAAGAAAATCCCCCAAAACCATAGATCCACCCCAAAACCACCCTAAACCTACCTGATGTTCTCCAAAAACCACAATCCACACCTATTTAACATAATGAAAAACAAGAACCCAACAAAACCTAATGGAGACACCAAAACACGTCAAAAACACCCCAAACAAGAAAAGGATCACCACCAAAACTGGAAGAAAATACACCAAAACCATAGATCCACCCCAAAACCACCCTAAACCTACCTGATGTTCTCCAAAACCCACAATTTACCCTTTTCCACCATGATGACCAACGAGAACCAAACAAAACCCAACGGAGACCCCAAAACACTTCAAATACACCCCAAAAAAGAACAGGATCACGCCAAAAAATAGAAGAAAACCCCAAAGACCATAGATCCACCCCAAAGACACCCTAAACCTACCTGATGTTCTCCTAATCCCAAAGCACACTCCAAACCACCATAAAACACATTAGGAATTCAACGAAACGCAACGGAAACCCCAAAACACTTCAAAATCACCCGAAGAAAGGAGAGGATCACTCCCCCAAAAAGAAGAAAACCCCAAATACCACGAATCCACGCGAAAACTCCCCCTAAACCTACCTGAAGTGCTCCAAAACCCACAATTTACCCTTTTCCAACACGATGACCAACGAGAACCAAACAAAACCAAACAGAGACCACAAAAACCTTAAAAAATACCCCAAACAAGAATGGCATCACCCCCAAAACTGGAAGAAAACCCCCAAAACCATAGATCCACCCCAAAGACACCCTAAACCTACCTGATGTTCTCCAAAAACCACAATTTACCCTTTTCCAACACGATGACCAACGAGAACCCAACAGAACCCAACAGAGACCCCAAAAAACGTCAAAAACACCCCAAACAAGAACGGCATCACCACCAAAACTGGAAGAAAATCCCCCAAAACCATAGATCCACCCCAAAACCACCCTAAAACTACCTGATGTTCTCCAAAACCCACAATCCACTCCTATTTAACATAATGACAAACAAGAACCCAACAAAACCTAATGGAGACCCCAAAACACGTCAAAAACACCCCAAACAAGAACGGCATCACCACCAAAACTGGAAGAAAATACACCAAAACCATAGATCCACCCCAAAACCACCCTAAACCTACCTGATGTTCTCCAAAACCCACAATTTACCCTTTTCCACCATGATAACCAACGAGAACCCAACAGAACCCAACAGAGACCCCAAAAAACGTCAAAAACACCCCAAACAAGAACGGCATCACCCCCAAAACTGGAAGAAAATCCCCCAAAACCATAGATCCACCCCAAAGACACCCTAAACCTACCTGATGTTCTCCAAAACCCACAATCCACACCTATTTAACATAATGACAAACAAGAACCCAACAAAACCTAATGGAGACCCCAAAACACGTCAAAAACACCCCAAACAAGAAAAGGATCACCACCAAAACTGGAAGAAAATCCCCCAAAACCATAGATCCACCCCAAAGACACCCTAAACCTACCTGATCTTCTCCAAAAACCACAATTTACCCTTTTCCAACACGATGACCAACGAGAACCCAACAGAACCCAACAGAGACCCCAAAAAACGTCAAAAACACCCCAAACAAGAACGGCATCACCCCCAAAACTGGAAGAAAATACACCAAAACCATAGATCCACCCCAAAACCACGCTAAAACTACCTGATGTTCTCCAAAACCCACAATCCACTCCTATTTAACATAATGACAAACAAGAACCCAACAAAACCTAATGGAGACCCCAAAACACGTCAAAAACACCCCAAACAAGAACGGCATCACCCCCAAAACTGGAAGAAAATACACCAAAACCATAGATCCACCCCAAAACCACCCTAAACCTACCTGATGTTCTCCAAAACCCACAATTTACCCTTTTCCACCATGATGACCAACGAGAACCAAACAAAACCCAACGGAGACCCCAAAACACTTCAAATACACCCCAAAAAAGAACAGGATCACGCCAAAAAATAGAAGAAAACCCCAAAGACCATAGATCCACCCCAAAGACACCCTAAACCTACCTGATGTTCTCCTAATCCCAAAGCACACTCCAAACCACCATAAAACACATTAGGAATTCAACGAAACGCAACGGAAACCCCAAAACACTTCAAAATCACCCGAAGAAAGGAGAGGATCACTCCCCCAAAAAGAAGAAAACCCCAAATACCACGAATCCACGCGAAAACTCCCCCTAAACCTACCTGAAGTTCTCCAAAACCCACAATTTACCCTTTTCCAACACGATGACCAACGAGAACCCAACAAAACCAAACAGAGACCACAAAAACCTTAAAAAATACCCCAAACAAGAACGGCATCACCCCCAAAACAGGAAGAAAACCCCCAAAACCATAGATCCACCCCAAAGACACCCTAAACCTACCTGATCTTCTCCAAAACCCACAATCCACACCTATTTATCATAATGACCAACGAGAACCCAACAAAACCTAATGGAGACCCCAAAACACGTCAAAAACACCCCAAAGAAGAAAAGGATCACCACCAAAACTGGAAGAAAATACACCAAAACCATAGATCCACCCCAAAACCACCCTAAACCTACCTGATCTTCTCCAAAAACCACAATTTACCCTTTTCCAACACGATGACCAACGAGAACCCAACAGAACCCAACAGAGACCCCAAAAAACGTCAAAAACACCCCAAACAAGAAAAGGATCACCCCCAAAACTGGAAGAAAATCCCCCAAAACCATAGATCCACCCCAAAGACACCCTAAACCTACCTGATCTTCTCCAAAACCCACAATTTACCCTTTTCCAACACGATGACCAACGAGAACCCAACAAAACCTAATGGAGACACCAAAACACGTCAAAAACACCCCAAAAAATATCGTAATCACCCCCAAAACTGGAAGAAAATCCCCCAAAACCATAGATCCACCCCAAAACCACCCTAAACCTACCTGATGTTCTCCAAAAACCACAATTTACCCTTTTCCAACACGGTGACCAACGAGAACCCAACAGAACCCAACAGAGACCCCAAAAAACGTCAAAAACACCCCAAACAAGAACGGCATCACCCCCAAAACTGGAAGAAAATCCCCCAAAACCATAGATCCACCCCAAAACCACCCTAAAACTACTTGATGTTCTCCAAATCCCACAATCCACTCCTATTTAACATAATGACAAACAAGAACCCAACAAAACCTAATGGAGACCCCAAAACACGTCAAAAACACCCCAAACAAGAACGGCATCACCCCCAAAACTGGAAGAAAATCCGCCAAAACCATAGATCCACCCCAAAGACACCCTAAACCTACCTGATGTTCTCCAAAAACCACAATTTACCCTTTTCCACCATGATAACCAACGAGAACCCAACAAAACCCAACGGAGACCCCAAAAAACGTCAAAAACACCCCAAACAAGAACGGCATCACCCCCAAAACTGGAAGAAAATCCCCCAAAACCATAGATCCACCCCAAAACCACCCTAAACCTACCTGATCTTCTCCAAAAACCACAATTTACCCTTTTCCAACACGATGACCAACGAGAACCCAACAGAACCCAACAGAGACCCCAAAAAACGTCAAAAACACCCCAAACAAGAACGGCATCACCCCCAAAACTGGAAGAAAATCCCCCAAAACCATAGATCCACCCCAAAACCACCCTAAACCTACCTGATCTTCTCCAAAACCCACAATCCACACCTATTTAACATAATGACAAACAAGAAGCCAACAAAACCTAATGGAGACACCAAAACACGTCAAAAACACCCCAAACAAGAAAAGGATCACCCCCAAAACTGGAAGAAAATCCCCCAAAACCATAGATCCACCCCAAAACCACCCTAAACCTACCTGATGTTCTCCAAAAACCACAATTTACCCTTTTCCAACACGATGACCAACGAGAACCCAACAGAACCCAACAGAGACCCCAAAAAACGTCAAAAACAACCCAAACAAGAACGGCATCACCACCAAAACTGGAAGAAAATCCCCCAAAACCATAGATCCACCCCAAAGACACCCTAAACCTACCTGATCTTCTCCAAAAACCACAATTTACCCTTTTCCAACACGATGACCAACGAGAACCCAACAGAACCCAACAGAGACACCAAAACACGTCAAAAACACCCCAAACAAGAACGGCATCACCCCCAAAACTGGAAGAAAATCCCCCAAAACCATAGATCCACCCCAAAACCACTCTAAAACTTCCTGATCTTCTCCAAAAACCACAATCCACACCTATTTAACATAATGACAAACAAGAACCCAACAAAACCTAATGGAGACCCCAAAACACGTCAAAAACACCCCAAACAAGAAAAGGATCACCACAAAAACTGGAAGAAAATACACCAAAACCATAGATCCACCCCAAAACCACCCTAAACCTACCTGATGTTCTCCAAAAACCACAATTTACACTTTTACAACATGATGACCAACGAGAACCCAACAGAACCCAACAGAGACCCCAAAAAACGTCAAAAACACCCCAAACAAGAACGGCATCACCACCAAAACTGGAAGAAAATCCCCCAAAACCATAGATCCACCCCAAAACCACCCTAAACCTACCTGATCTTCTCCAAAACCCACAATCCACACCTATTTAACATAATGACAAACAAGAACCCAACAAAACCTAATGGAGACACCAAAACACGTCAAAAACACCCCAAACAAGAAAAGGATCACCACCAAAACTGGAAGAAAATCCCCCAAAACCATAGATCCACCCCAAAGACACCCTAAACCTACCTGATCTTCTCCAAAAACCACAATTTACCCTTTTCCAACACGATGACCAACGAGAACCCAACAGAACCCAACAGAGACCCCAAAAAACGTCAAAAACACCCCAAACAAGAACGGCATCACCCCCAAAACTGGAAGAAAATACACCAAAACCATAGATCCACCCCAAAGACACCCTAAACCTACCTGATGTTCTCCAAAACCACAATCCACTCCTATTTAACATAATGACAAACAAGAACCCAACAAAACCTAATGGAGACCCCAAAACACGTAAAAAACACCCCAAACAAGAACGGCATCACCCCCAAAACTGGAAGAAAATCCCCCAAAACCATAGATCCACACCCAAAACCACCCTAAACCTACCTGATGTTCTCCAAAACCCACATTTACCCTTTTCCACCATGATGACCAACGAGAACCAAACAAAACCCAACGGAGACCCCAAAACACTTCAAATACACCCCAAAAAAGAACAGGATCATGCCAAAAAATAGAAGAAAACCCCAAAGACCATAGATCCACCCCAAAGACACCCTAAACCTACCTGATGTTCTCCTAATCCCAAAGCACACTCCAAACCACCATAAAACACATTAGGAATTCAACGAAACGCAACGGAAACCCCAAAACACTTCAAAATCACCCGAAGAAAGGAGAGGATCACTCCCCCAAAAAGAAGAAAACCCCAAATACCACGAATCCACGCGAAAACTCCCCCTAAACCTACCTGAAGTTCTCCAAAACCCACAATTTACCCTTTTCCAACACGATGACCAACGAGAACCCAACAAAACCAAACAGAGACCACAAAAACCTTAAAAAATACCCCAAACAAGAACGGCATCACCCCCAAAACTGGAAGAAAATACACCAAAACCATAGATCCACCCCAAAACCACCCTAAACCTACTGATGTTCTCCAAAAACCACAATCCACACCTATTTATCATAATGACCAACGAGAACCCAACAAAACCTAATGTAAACCCAAAACACGTCAAAAACACCCCAAACAAGAAAAGGATCACCACAAAAACTGGAAGAAAATACACCAAAACCATAGATCCACCCCAAAACCACCCTAAACCTACCTGATCTTCTCCAAAAAACCACAATTTACCCTTTTTACAACACGATGACCAACGAGAACCCAACAGAACCCAACAGAGATCCCAAAAAACGTCAAAAACACCCCAAACAAGAACGGCATCACCCCCAAAACTGGAAGAAAATCCGCCAAAACCATAGATCCACCCCAAAACCACCCTAAACCTACCTGATGTTCTCCAAAAACCCACAATTTACCCTTTTCCACCATGATAACCAACGAGAACCCAACAAAACCCAACGGAGACACCAAAAAACGTCAAAAACACCCCAAACAAGAACGGCATCACCCCCAAAACTGGAAGAAAATCCGCCAAAACCATAGATCCACCCCAAAACCACACTAAACCTACCTGATCTTCTCCAAAAACCACAATTTACCCTTTTCCAAACACGATGACCAACGAGAACCCAACAGAACCCAACAGAGACCCCAAAAAACGTCAAAAACACCCCAAACAAGAACGGCATCACCCCCAAAACTGGAAGAAAATCCCCCAAAACCATAGATCCACCCCAAAACCACCCTAAACCTACCTGATCTTCTCCAAAACCCACAATCCACACCTATTTAACATAATGACAAACAAGAACCCAACAAAACCTAATGGAGACCCCAAAACACGTAAAAAACACCCCAAACAAGAAAAGGATCACCACCAAAACTGGAAGAAATCCCCCAAAACCATAGATCCACCCCAAAGACACCCTAAACCTACCTGATCTTCTCCAAAAACCACAATTTACCCTTTTCCAACACGATGACCAACGAGAACCCAACAGAACCCAACAGAGACCCCAAAAAACGTCAAAAACACCCCAAACAAGAACGGCATCACCCCCAAAACTGGAAGAAAATCCCCCAAAACCATAGATCCACCCCAAAACCACGCTAAAACTACCTGATGTTCTCCAAAACCCACAATCCACTCCTATTTAACATAATGACAAACAAGAACCCAACAAAACCTAATGGAGACCCCAAAACACGTAAAAAACACCCCAAACAAGAAAAGGATCACCACCAAAACTGGAAGAAAAATACACCAAAACCATAGATCCACCCCAAAACCACCCTAAACCTACCTGATCTTCTCCAAAACCCACAATTTACCCTTTTCCACCATGATGACCAACGAGAACCAAACAAAACCCAACGGAGACCCCAAAACACTTCAAATACACCCCAAAAAAGAACAGGATCACGCCAAAAAATAGAAGAAAACCCCCAAATACCATAGATCCACCCCAAAGACACCCTAAACCTACCTGATGTTCTCCTAATCTCAAAGCACACTCCAAAACCACCATAAAACACATTAGGAATTCAACGAAACGCAACGGAAACCCAAAACACTTCAAAATCACCCGAAGAAAGGAGAGGATCACTCCCCCAAAAAGAAGAAAACCGCAAATACCACGAATCCACGCGAAAACTCCCCCTAAACCTACCTGAAGTTCTCCAAAACCCACAATTTACACTTTTCCAACACGATGACCAACGAGAACCCAACAAAACCAAACAGAGACCACAAAAACCTTAAAAAATACCCCAAACAAGAACGGCATCACCCCCAAAACTGGAAGAAAACCCCCAAAACCATAGATCCACCCCAAAGACACCCTAAACCTACCTGATCTTCTCCAAAACCCACAATCCACACCTATTTATCATAATGACCAACGAGAACCCAACAAAACCTAATGGAGACCCCAAAACACGTCAAAAACACCCCAAAGAAGAAAAGGATCACCACCAAAACTGGAAGAAAATACACCAAAACCATAGATCCACCCCAAAACCACCCTAAACCTACCTGATGTTCTCCAAAAACCACAATTTACCCTTTTACAACACGATGACCAACGAGAACCCAACAGAACCCAACAGAGACCCCAAAAAACGTCAAAAACACCCCAAACAAGAACGGCATCACCCCCAAAACTGGAAGAAAATCCCCCAAAACCATAGATCCACCCCAAAGACACCCTAAACCTACCTGATCTTCTCCAAAACCCACAATTTACCCTTTTCCAACACGATGACCAACGAGAACCCAACAGAAACCCAACAGAGATCCCAAAAAACGTCAAAAACACCCCAAACAAGAACGGCATCACCCCCAAAACTGGAAGAAAATCCCCCAAAACCATAGATCCACCCCAAAACCACCCTAAACCTACCTGATGTTCTCCAAAAACCACAATTTACCCTTTTCCAACACGGTGACCAACGAGAACCCAACAGAACCCAACAGAGACCCCAAAAACGTCAAAACACCCCAAACAAGAACGGCATCACCACCAAAACTGGAAGAAAATCCCCCAAAACCATAGATCCACCCCAAAACCACCCTAAACCTACCTGATGTTCTCCAAAACCCACAATCCACTCCTATTTAACATAATGACAAACAAGAACCCAACAAAACCTAATGGAGACCCCAAAACACGTCAAAAACACCCCAAACAAGAACGGCATCACCCCCAAAACTGGAAGAAAATCCCCCAAAACCATAGATCCACCCCAAAACCACCCTAAACCTACCTGATCTTCTCCAAAAACCACAATTTACCCTTTTCCAACACGATGACCAACGAGAACCCAACAGAACCCAACAGAGACCCCAAAAAACGTCAAAACACCCCAAACAAGAACGGCATCACCCCCAAAACTGGAAGAAAATCCCCCAAAACCATAGATCCACCCCAAAGACACCCTAAACCTACCTGATGTTCTCCAAAAACCACAATTTACCCTTTTCCAACACGATGACCAACGAGAACCCAGCAGAACCCAACAGAGACCCCAAAAAAGGTCAAAAACACCCCAAAGAAGAACGGCATCACCACCAAAACTGGAAGAAAATCCCCAAAAAAAAAAATCCACCCCAAAGACACCCTAAACCTACCTGATGTTCTCCAAAACCCACAATTTACCCTTTTCCACCATGATAACCAACGAGAACCCAACAAAACCCAACGGAGACCCCAAAAAAACGTCAAAAACACCCCAAACAAGAACGGCATCACCCCCAAAACCTGGAAGAAAATCCGCCAAAACCATAGATCCAAACCAAAACCACCCTAAACCTACCTGATGTTCTCCAAAAACCACAATCCACACCTATTTAACATAATGACAAACAAGAACCCAACAAAACCTAATGGAGACACCAAAGCACGTCAAAAACACCCCAAACAAGAACGGCATCACCCCCCAAAACTGGAAGAAAATCCCCCAAAACCATAGATCCACCCCAAAACCACCCTAAACCTACCTGATCTTCTCCAAAACCCACAATTTACCCTTTTCCACCATGATGACCAACGAGAACCAAACAAAACCCAACGGAGACCCCAAAACACTTCAAATACACCCCAAAAAAAGAACAGGATCACGCCAAAAAATAGAAGAAAACCCCAAATACCATAGATCCACCCCAAAGACACCCTAAACCTACCTGATGTTCTCCTAATCCCAAAGCACACTCCAAACCACCATAAAACACATTAGGAATTCAACGAAACGCAACGGAAACCCCAAAACACTTCAAAATCACCCGAAGAAAGGAGAGGATCACTCCCCCAAAAAGAAGAAAACCCCAAATACCATGAATCCACGCGAAAACTCCCCCTAAACCTACCTGAAGTTCTCCAAAACCCACAATTTACACTTTTACAACACGATGACCAACGAGAACACAACAAAACCAAACAGAGACCCCAAAAACCTTAAAAAATACCCCAAACAAGAATGGCATCACCCCCAAAACTGGAAGAAAACCCCAAAACCATAGATCCACCCCAAAGACACCCTAAACCTACCTGATGTTCTCCAAAAACCACAATTTACCCTTTTCCAACACGATGACCAACGAGAACCCAACAGAACCCAACAGAGACCCCAAAAAACGTCAAAAACACCCCAAACAAGAACGGCATCACCACCAAAACTGGAAGAAAATCCCCCAAAACCATAGATCCACCCCAAAACCACCCTAAACCTACCTGATGTTCTCCAAAACCCACAATCCACTCCTATTTAACATAATGACAAACAAGAACCCAACAAAACCTAATGGAGATCCCAAAAAACGTAAAAAAACACCCCAAAAATATCGGCATCACCCCCAAAACTGGAAGAAAATCCCCCAAAAAAATAGATCCACCCCAAAACCACCCTAAACCTACCTGATCTTCTCCAAAACCCACAATTTACCCTTTTACACCATGATAACCAACGAGAACCCAACAGAACCCAACAGAGACCCCAAAAAACGTCAAAAACACCCCAAACAAGAACGGCATCACCACCAAACTGGAAGAAAATGCCCCAAAACCATAGATCCACCCAAAGACACCCTAAACCTAACTGATCTTCTCCAAAAACCACAATTTACCCTTTTCCAACACGATGACCAACGAGAACCCAACAGAACCCAACAGAGACCCCAAAAAACGTCAAAAACACCCCAAACAAGAACGGCATCACCACCAAAACTGGAAGAAAATCCCCCAAAACCATAGATCCACCCCAAAAACCACCCTAAACCCTACCTGATGTTCTCCAAAACCCACAATCCACTCCTATTTAACATAATGACAAACAAGAACCCAACAAAACCTAATGCAGACCCCAAAACACGTAAAAAACACCCAAAAAATATCGGCATCACCCCCAAAACTGGAAGAAAATCCCCCAAAAAAATAGATCCACCCCAAAACCACCCTAAACCTACCTGATCTTCTCCAAAACCCACAATTTACCCTTTTCAACCATGATAACCAACGAGAACCCAACAGAACCCAACAGAGACCCCAAAAAACGTCAAAAACACCCCAAACAAGAACGGCATCACCACCAAAACTGGAAGAAAATACACCAAAACCATAGATCCACCCCAAAGACACCCTAAACCTAACTGATCTTCTCCAAAAACCACAATTTACCCTTTTCCAACACGATGACCAACGAGAACCCAACAGAACCCAACAGAGACCCCAAAAAACGTCAAAAACACCCCAAACAAGAACGGCATCACCACCAAAACTGGAAGAAAATCCCCCAAAACCATAGATCCACCCCAAAACCACCCTAAACCTACCTGATGTTCTCCAAAACCCACAATCCACTCCTATTTAACATAATGACAAACAAGAACCCAACAAAACCTAATGGAGACCCCAAAACACGTAAAAAACACCCCAAAAAATATCGGCATCACCCCCAAAACTGGAAGAAAATACGCCAAAAAAATAGATCCACCCCAAAGGACACCCTAAACCTACCTGATCTTCTCCAAAAACCACAATTTACCCTTTTCCAACACGATGACCAACGAGAACCCAACAGAACCCAACAGAGACACCAAAAAACGACAAAAACACCCCAAACAAGAACGGCATCACCACCAAAAACTGGAAGAAAATCCCCCAAAACCATAGATCCACCCCAAAACCACCCTAAACCTACCTGATGTTCTCCAAAACCCACAATCCACTCCTATTTAACATAATGACAAACAAGGACCCAACAAAACCTAATGGAGACCCCAAAACACGTCAAAAACACCACAAAAAATATCGGCATCACCCCCAAAACTGAAGAAAATCCCCCAAAACCATAGATCCACCCCAAAACCACCCTAAAACTACCTGATCTTCTCCAAAACCCACATCCACTCCTATTTAACATAATGACAAACAAGAACCCAACAAAACCTAATGGAGACCCCAAAACACGTCAAAAACACCCCAAAAAATATCGGCATCACCCCCAAAACTGGAAGAAAATACGCCAAAACCATAGATCCACCCCAAAGACACCCTAAACCTACCTGATCTTCTCCAAAAACCACAATTTACACTTTTCCAACACGATGACCAACGAGAACCCAACAGACCCAACAGAGACCCCAAAAAACGTCAAAACACCCCAAACAAGAACGGCATCACCACCAAAACTGGAAGAAAATGCCCCAAAACCATAGATCCACCCCAAAGACACCCTAAACCTAACTGATCTTCTCCAAAAACCACAAATTTACCCTTTTCCAACACGATGACCAACGAGAACCCAACAGAACCAAACAGAGACACCAAAAAACGTCAAAAACACCCCAAACAAGAACGGCATCACCACCAAAACTGGAAGAAAATCCCCCAAAACCATAGATCCACCCCAAAACCACCCTAAACCTACCTGATGTTCTCCAAAACCCACAATCCACTCCTATTTAACATAATGACAAACAAGAACCCAACAAAACCTAATGGAGACCCCAAAACACGTAAAAAACACCCCAAAAAATATCGGCATCACCCCCAAAACTGGAAGAAAATACGCCAAAAAAATAGATCCACCCCAAAGACACCCTAAACCTACCTGATCTTCTCCAAAAACCACAATTTACCCTTTTCCAACACGATGACCAACGAGAACCCAACAGAACCCAACAGAGACACCAAAAAACGACAAAAACCCCCAAACAAGAACGGCATCACCACCAAACTGGAAGAAAATCCCCCAAAACCATAGATCCACCCCAAAACCACCCTAAACCTACCTGATGTTCTCCAAAACCCACAATCCACTCCTATTTTAACATAATGACAAACAAGAACCCAACAAAACCTAATGGAGACCCCAAAACACGTCAAAAACACCCCAAAAAATATCGGCATCACCCCCAAAACTGGAAGAAAATACGCCAAAACCATAGATCCACCCCAAAGACACCCTAAACCTACCCTGATCTTCTCCAAAAACCACAATTTACCCCTTTTCCACCATGATAACCAACGAGAACCCAACAGAACCCAACAGAGACCCCAAAAAACGTCAAAAACACCCCAAACAAGAACGGCATCACCACCAAAATTGGAAGAAAATCCCCCAAAACCATAGATCCACCCCAAAGACACCCTAAACCTAACTGATCTTCTCCAAAAACCACAATTTACCCTTTTACAACACGATGACCAACGAGAACCCAACAGAACCCAACAGAGACCCCAAAAAACGTCAAAAACACCCCAAACAAGAACGGCATCACCCCCAAAACTGGAAGAAAATCCCCCAAAACCATAGATCCACCCCAAAGACACCCTAAACCTACCTGATGTTCTCCAAAAACCACAATCCACTCCTATTTAACATAATGACAAACAAGAAACCCAACAAAACCTAATGGAGACCCCAAAACACGTAAAAAACACCCCAAAAAATATCGGCATCACCCCCAAAACTGGAAGAAAATACGCCAAAACCATAGATCCACCCCAAAGACACCCTAAACCTACCTGATCTTCTCCAAAAACCACAATTTACCCTTTTCCAACACGATGACCAACGAGAACCCAACAGAACCCAACAGAGACCCCAAAAAACGTCAAAAACACCCCAAACAAGAACGGCATCACCCCCAAAACTGGAAGAAAATCCCCCAAAACCATAGATCCACCCCAAAACCACCCTAAAACTACCTGATGTTCTCCAAAACCCACAATCCACACCTATTTAATATAATGACAAACAAGAACCAAACAAAACCTAATGGAGACCCCAAAACACGTCAAAAACACCCCAAAAAATATCGGCATCACCCCCAAATCTGGAAGAAAATACGCCAAAACCATAGATCCACCCCAAAACCACCCTAAACCTACCTGATGTTCTCCAAAACCCACAATCCACACCTATTTAACATAATGAAAAACTAGAACCCAACAAACCCTAATGGAGACACCAAAACACGTCAAAAACACCACAAACAAGAAAAGGATCACCCCCAAAACTGGAAGAAAATCCCCCAAAACCATAGATCCACCCCAAAGACACCCTAAACCTAACTGATCTTCTCCAAAAACCACAATTTACCCTTTTCCAACACGATGACCAACGAGAACCCAACAGAACCCAACAGAGACCCCAAAAAACGTCAAAAACCACCCCAAACAAGAACGGCATCACCACCAAAACTGGAAGAAAATCCCCCAAAACCCATAGATCCACCCCAAAACCACCCTAAAACTACCTGATGTTCTCCAAAACCACAATCCACTCCTATTTAACATAATGACAAACAAGAACCCAACAAAACCTAATGGAGATCCCAAAAAACGTAAAAAAACACCCCAAAAAATATCGGCATCACCCCCAAACTGGAAGAAAATCCCCCAAAACCATAGTTCCACCCCAAAACCACCCTAAACCTACCTGATCTTCTCCAAAACCCACAATTTACCCTTTTCCACCATGATAACCAACGAGAACCCAACAGAACCCAACAGAGACCCCAAAAAACGTCAAAAACACCCCAAACAAGAACGGCATCACCCCCAAAACTGGAAGAAATCCCCCAAACCATAGATCCAACCCAAAGACACCCTAAACCTAACTGATCTTCTCCAAAACACATTTACCCTTTTCCAACACGATGACCAACGAGAACCCAACAGAACCCAACAGAGACCCCAAAAAACGTCAAAAACACCCCAAACAAGAACGGCATCACCACCAAAACTGGAAGAAAATCCCCCAAAACCATAGATCCACCCCAAAACCACCCTAAACCTACCTGATGTTCTCCAAAACCCACAATCCACTCCTATTTAACATAATGACAAACAAGAACCCAACAAAACCTAATGCAGACCCCAAAACACGTAAAAAACACCCCAAAAAATATCGGCATCACCCCCAAAACTGGAAGAAAATCCCCAAAAAAATAGATCCACCCCAAAACCACCCTAAACCTACCTGATGTTCTCCAAAACCCACAATTTACCCTTTTCCACCATGATAACCAACGAGAACCCAACAGAACCAACAGAGACCCCAAAAAACGTCAAAAAACACCCCAAACAAGAACGGCATCACCACCAAAACTGGAAGAAAATCCCCCAAAACCATAGATCCACCCCAAAGACACCCTAAACCTAACTGATCTTCTCCAAAAACCACAATTTACCCTGTTCCAACACGATGACCAACGAGAACCCAACAGAACCCAACAGAGACCCCAAAAAACGTCAAAAACACCCCAAACAAGAACGGCATCACCACCAAAACTGGAAGAAAATCCCGCAAAACCATAGATCCACCCCAAAACCACCCTAAACCTACCTGATGTTCTCCAAAACCCACAATCCACTCCTATTTAACATAATGACAAACAAGAACCCAACAAAACCTAATGGAGACCCCAAAACACGTAAAAAACACCCCAAAAAATATCGGCATCACCCCCAAACTGGAAGAAAATACGCCAAAAAAATAGATCCACCCCAAAGACACCCTAAACCTAACTGATCTTCTCCAAAAACCACAATTTACCCTTTTCCAACACGATGACCAACGAGAACCCAACAGAACCCAACAGAGACCCCAAAAAACGACAAAAACACCCCAAACAAGAACGGCATCACCCCCAAAACTGGAAGAAAATCCCCCAAAACCATAGATCCACCCCAAAACCAACCCTAAACCTACCTGATGTTCTCCAAAACCCACAATCCACTCCTATTTAACATAATGACAAACAAGAACCCAACAAAACCTAATGGAGACCCCAAAACACGTCAAAAACACCCCAAAAAATATCGGCATCACCCCCAAAACTGGAAGAAAATCCCCCAAAACCATAGATCCACCCCAAAACCACCCTAAAACTACCTGATGTTCTCCAAAACCCACAATCCACTCCTATTTAACATAATGACAAACAAGAACCCAACAAAACCTAATGGAGACCCCAAAACACGTCAAAAACACCCCAAAAAATATCGGCATCACCCCCAAAACTGGAAGAAAATACGCCAAAACCATAGATCCACCCCAAAGACACCCTAAACCTACCTGATCTTCTCCAAAAACCACAATTTACCCTTTTCCAACACTATGACCAACGAGAACCCAACAGAACCCAACAGAGACACCAAAAAACGTCAAAAACACCCCAAACAAGAACGGCATCACCACCAAAACTGGAAGAAAATCCCCCAAAACCATAGATCCACCCCAAAGACACCCTAAACCTACCTGATGTTCTCCAAAACCCACAATCCACTCCTATTTAACATAATGACAAACAAGAACCCAACAAAACCTAATGGAGACCCCAAAACACGTAAAAAACACCCCAAAAAATATCGGCATCACCCCCAAAACTGGAAGAAAATCCCCCAAAACCATAGATCCACCCCAAAGACACCCTAAACCTAACTGATCTTCTCCAAAAACCACAATTTACCCTTTTCCAACACGATGACCAACGAGAACCCAACAGAACCCAACAGAGACCCCAAAAAACGTCAAAAACACCCCAAACAAGAACGGCATCACCCCCAAAACTGGAAGAAAATCCCCCAAAACCATAGATTCACCCCAAAACCACCCTAAACCTACCTGATGTTCTCCAAAACCCACAATCCACTCCTATTTAACATAATGACAAACAAGAACCCAACAAAACCTAATGGAGACACCAAAACACGTCAAAAACACCCCAAAAAATATCGGCATCACCCCCAAAACTGGAAGAAAATACGCCAAAACCATAGATCCACCCCAAAGACACCCTAAACCTAACTGATGTTCTCCAAAACCCACAATTTACCCTTTTCCAACACGATGACCAACGAGAACCCAACAGAACCCAACAGAGACCCCAAAAAACGTCAAAAACACCCCAAACAAGAACGGCATCACCACCAAAACTGGAAGAAAATCCCCCAAAACCATAGATCCACCCCAAAACCACCCTAAACCTACCTGATGTTCTCCAAAACCCACAATCCATTCCTATTTAACATAATGACAAACAAGAACCCAACAAAACCTAATGGAGACCCCAAAACACGTCAAAAACACCCCAAAAAATATCGGCATCACCCCCAAAACTGGAAGAAAATCCCCCAAAAAAATAGATCCACCCCAAAACCACCCTAAAACTACCTGATGTTCTCCAAAACCCACAATTTACCCTTTTCCACCATGATAACCAACGAGAACCCAACAGAACCCAACAGAGACCCCAAAAAACGTCAAAAACACCCCAAACAAGAACGGCATCACCACCAAAACTGGAAGAAAATCCCCCAAAACCATAGATCCACCCCAAAGACACCCTAAACCTAACTGATCTTCTCCAAAAACCACAATTTACACTTTTCCAACACGATGACCAACGAGAACCCAACAGAACCCAACAGAGACCCCAAAAAACGTCAAAAACACCCCAAACAAGAACGGCATCACCCCCAAAACTGGAAGAAAATCCCCCAAAACCATAGATCCACCCCAAAGACACCCTAAACCTACCTGATGTTCTCCAAAAACCACAATCCACTCCTATTTAACATAATGACAAACAAGAACCCAACAAAACCTAATGGAGACCCCAAAACACGTAAAAAACACCCCAAAAAATATCGGCATCACCCCCAAAACTGGAAGAAAATCCCCCAAAACCATAGATCCACCCCAAAGACACCCTAAACCTAACTGATGTTCTCCAAAAACCACAATTTACCCTTTTCCAACACGATGACCAACGAGAACCCAACAGAACCCAACAGAGACCCCAAAAAACGTCAAAAACACCCCAAACAAGAACGGCATCACCCCCAAAACTGGAAGAAAATCCCCCAAAACCATAGATCCACCCCAAAACCACCCTAAAACTACCTGATGTTCTCCAAAACCCACAATCCACTCCTATTTAACATAATGACAAACAAGAACCCAACAAAACCTAATGGAGACCCCAAAACACGTCAAAAACACCCCAAAAAATATCGGCATCACCCCCAAAACTGGAAGAAAATACGCCAAAACCATAGATCCACCCCAAAACCACCCTAAACCTACCTGATGTTCTCCAAAACCCACAATCCACACCTATTTAACATAATGAAAAACTAGAACCCAACAAAACCTAATGGAGACACCAAAACACGTCAAAAACACCACAAACAAGAAAAGGATCACCACCAAAACTGGAAGAAAATCCCCCAAAACCATAGATCCACCCCAAAGACACCCTAAACCTACCTGATGTTCTCCAAAAACCACAATTTACCCTTTTCCAACACGATGACCAACGAGAACCCAACAGAACCCAACAGAGACCCCAAAAAACGTCAAAAACACCCCAAACAAGAACGGCATCACCACCAAAACTGGAAGAAAATCCCCCAAAACCATAGATCCACCCCAAAACCACCCTAAACCTACCTGATGTTCTCCAAAACCCACAATCCACTCCTATTTAACATAATGACAAACAAGAACCCAACAAAACCTAATGGAGACCCCAAAACACGTCAAAAACACCCCAAACAAGAACGGCATCACCCCCAAAACTGGAAGAAAATACGCCAAAACCATAGATCCACCCCAAAACCACCCTAAACCTACCTGATGTTCTCCAAAACCCACAATTTACCCTTTTCCACCATGATGACCAACGAGAACCAAACAAAACCCAACGGAGACCCCAAAACACTTCAAATACACCCCAAAAAAGAACAGGATCACGCCAAAAAATAGAAGAAAACCCCAAATACCATAGATCCACCCCAAAGACACCCTAAACCTACCTGATGTTCTCCTAATCCCAAAGCACACTCCAAACCAACATAAAACACATTAGGAATTCAACGAAACGCAACGGAAACCCCAAAACACTTCAAAATCACCCGAAGAAAGGAGAGGATCACTCCCCCAAAAAGAAGAAAACCCCAAATACCACGAATCCACGCGAAAATTCCCCCTAAACCTACCTGAAGTTCTCCAAAACCCACAATTTACACTTTTACAACACGATGACCAACGAGAACCCAACAAAACCAAACAGAGACCACAAAAACCTTAAAAAATACCCCAAACAAGAATGGCATCACCCCCAAAACTGGAAGAAAACCCCCAAAACCATAGATCCACCCCAAAGACACCCTAAACCTACCTGATGTTCTCCAAAAACCACAATTTACCCTTTTCCAACACGATGACCAACGAGAACCCAACAGAACCCAACAGAGACCCCAAAAAACGTCAAAAACACCCCAAACAAGAACGGCATCACCCCCAAAACTGGAAGAAAATCCCCCAAAACCATAGATCCACCCCAAAACCACCCTAAAACTACCTGATGTTCTCCAAAACCCACAATCCACTCCTATTTAACATAATGACAAACAAGAACCCAACAAAACCTAATGGAGACCCCAAAACACGTAAAAAACACCCCAAAAAATATCGGCATCACCCCCAAAACTGGAAGAAAATCCCCCAAAACCATAGATCCACCCCAAAGACACCCTAAACCTACCTGATGTTCTCCAAAACCCACAATCCACACCTATTTAACATAATGACAAACAAGAACCCAACAAAACCTAAAGGAGACACCAAAACACGTCAAAAACACCACAAAAAATATCGGCATCACCCCCAAAACTGGAAGAAAATCACCCAAAACCATAGATCCACCCCAAAACCACCCTAAACCTACCTGATCTTCTCCAAAACCCACAATTTACCCTTTTCCACCATGATAACCAACGAGAACGCAACAAAACCTAATGGAGACACCAAAACACGTCAAAAACACCCCAAAAAATATCGGCATCACCCCCAAAACTGGAAGAAAATCCCCCAAAACCATAGATCCACCCCAAAGACACCCTAAACCTACCTGATGTTCTCCAAAAACCACAATTTACCCTTTTCCAACACGATGACCAACGAGAACCCAACAGAACCCAACAGAGACCCCAAAAAACGTCAAAAACACCCCAAACAAGAACGGCATCACCACCAAAACTGGAAGAAAATCCCCCAAAACCATAGATCCACCCCAAAACCACCCTAAAACTACCTGATGTTCTCCAAAACCCACAATCCACTCCTATTTAACATAATGACAAACAAGAACCCAACAAAACCTAATGCAGACCCCAAAACACGTAAAAAACACCCCAAAAAATATCGGCATCACCCCCAAAACTGGAAGAAAATACGCCAAAATCATAGATCCACACCAAAGACACCCTAAACCTACCTGATGTTCTCCAAAAACCACAATTTACCCTTTTCCAACACGATGACCAACGAGAACCCAACAGAACCCAACAGAGACCCCAAAAAACGTCAAAAACACCCCAAACAAGAACGGCATCACCCCCAAAACTGGAAGAAAATCCCCCAAAACCATAGATCCACCCCAAAACCACCCTAAAACTACCTGATGTTCTCCAAAACCCACAATCCACACCTATTTAACATAATGACAAACAAGAACCCAACAAAACCTAATGGAGACCCCAAAACACGTAAAAAACACCACAAAAAATATCGGCATCACCCCCAAAACTGGAAGAAAATACGCCAAAACCATAGATCCACCCCAAAACCACCCTAAACCTACCTGATGTTCTCCAAAACCCACAATTTACACTTTTCCACCATGATAACCAACGAGAACCCAACAAAACCCAACGGAGACCCCAAAAAACGTCAAAAACACCCCAAACAAGAACGGCATCACCCCCAAAACTGGAAGAAAATCCCCCAAAACCATAGATCCACCCCAAAGACACCCTAAACCTACCTGATCTTCTCCAAAAACCACAATTTACCCTTTTCCAACACGATGACCAACGAGAACCCAACAGAACCCAACAGAGACCCCAAAAAACGTCAAAAACACCCCAAACAAGAACGGCATCACCCCCAAAACTGGAAGAAAATCCCCCAAAACCATAGATCCACCCCAAAACCACCCTAAACCTACCTGATGTTCTCCAAAACCCACAATCCACACCTATTTAACATAATGACAAACAAGAACCCAACAAAACCTAAAGGAGACACCAAAACACGTCAAAAACACCCCAAACAAGAAAAGGATCACCACCAAAACTGGAAGAAAATCCCCCAAAACCATAGATCCACCCCAAAACCACCCTAAACCTACCTGATGTTCTCCAAAACCCACAATTTACCCTTTTCCACCATGATGACCAACGAGAACCAAACAAAACCCAACGGAGACCCCAAAACACTTCAAATACACCCCAAAAAAGAACAGGATCACGCCAAAAAATAGAAGAAAACCCCAAAGACCATAGATCCACCCCAAAGACACCCTAAACCTACCTGATGTTCTCCTAATCCCAAAGCACACTCCAAACCACCATAAAACACATTAGGAATTCAATGAAACGCAACGGAAACCCCAAAACACTTCAAAATCACCCGAAGAAAGGAGAGGATCACTCCCCCAAAAAGAAGAAAACCCCAAATACCACGAATCCACGCGAAAACTCCCCCTAAACCTACCTGAAGTTCTCCAAAACCCACAATTTACACTTTTACAACACGATGACCAACGAGAACCCAACAAAACCAAACAGAGACCACAAAAACCTTAAAAAATACCCCAAACAAGAATGGCATCACCCCCAAAACTGGAAGAAAACCCCCAAAACCATAGATCCACCCCAAAAACACCCTAAACCTACCTGATGTTCTCCAAAACCCACAATTTACCCTTTTCCAACACGATGACCAACGAGAACCCAACAGAACCCAACAGAGACCCCAAAAAACGTCAAAAACACCCCAAACAAGAACGGCATCACCCCCAAAACTGGAAGAAAATCCCCCAAAACCATAGATCCACCCCAAAACCACCCTAAAACTACCTGATGTTCTCCAAAACCCACAATCCACTCCTATTTAACATAATGACAAACAAGAACCCAACAAAACCTAATGGAGACACCAAAACACGTCAAAAACACCACAAAAAATATCGGCATCACCCCCAAAACTGGAAGAAAATCCCCCAAAACCATAGATCCACCCCAAAACCACCCTAAACCTACCTGATCTTCTCCAAAACCCACAATTTACCCTTTTCCACCATGATAACCAACGAGAACGCAACAAAACCTAATGGAGACACCAAAACACGTCAAAAACACCCCAAAAAATATCGGCATCACCCCCAAAACTGGAAGAAAATCCCCCAAAACCATAGATCCACCCCAAAGACACCCTAAACCTACCTGATCTTCTCCAAAAACCACAATTTACCCTTTTCCAACACGATGACCAACGAGAACCCAACAGAACCCAACAGAGACCCCGAAAAACGTCAAAAACACCCCAAACAAGAACGGCATCACCACCAAAACTGGAAGAAAATCCCCCAAAACCATAGATCCACCCCAAAACCACCCTAAACCTACCTGATGTTCTCCAAAACCCACAATCCACTCCTATTTAACATAATGACAAACAAGAACCCAACAAAACCTAATGGAGACCCCAAAACACGTCAAAAACACCCCAAAAAATATCGGCATCACCCCCAAAACTGGAAGAAAATACGCCAAAACCATAGATCCACCCCAAAGACACCCTAAACCTACCTGATGTTCTCCAAAAACCACAATTTACCCTTTTCCAACACGATGACCAACGAGAACCCAACAGAACCCAACAGAGACCCCAAAAAACGTCAAAAACACCCCAAACAAGAACGGCATCACCCCCAAAACTGGAAGAAAATCCCCCAAAACCATAGATCCACCCCAAAACCACCCTAAAACTACCTGATCTTCTCCAAAACCCACAATCCACTCCTATTTAACATAATGACAAACAAGAACCCAACAAAACCTAATGGAGACCCCAAAACACGTAAAAAACACCCCAAAAAATATCGGCATCACCCCCAAAACTGGAAGAAAATCCCCCAAAACCATAGATCCACCCCAAAGACACCCTAAACCTACCTGATGTTCTCCAAAACCCACAATCCACACCTATTTAACATAATGACAAACAAGAACCCAACAAAACCTAAAGGAGACACCAAAACACGTCAAAAACACCCCAAACAAGAACGGCATCACCACCAAAACTGGAAGAAAATCCCCCAAAACCATAGATCCACCCCAAAACCACCCTAAACCTACCTGATGTTCTCCAAAACCCACAATCCACTCCTATTTAACATAATGACAAACAAGAACCCAACAAAACCTAATGGAGACCCCAAAACACGTAAAAAACACCCCAAAAAATATCGGCATCACCCTCAAAACTGGAAGAAAATACGCTAAAACCATAGATCCACCCCAAAACCACCCTAAACCTACCTGATCTTCTCCAAAACCCACAATCCACACCTATTTAACATAATGAAAAACTAGAACCCAACAAAACCTAATGGAGACACCAAAACACGTCAAAAACACCACAAACAAGAAAAGGATCACCCCCAAAACTGGAAGAAAATCCCCCAAAACCATAGATCCACCCCAAAACCACCCTAAAACTACCTGATGTTCTCCAAAACCCACAATCCACTCCTATTTAACATAATGACAAACAAGAACCCAACAAAACCTAATGGAGACCCCAAAACACGTAAAAAACACCCCAAAAAATATCGGCATCACCCCCAAAACTGGAAGAAAATCCCCCAAAACCATAGATCCACCCCAAAGACACCCTAAACCTACCTGATGTTCTCCAAAACCCACAATCCACACCTATTTAACATAATGACAAACAAGAACCCAACAAAACCTAAAGGAGACACCAAAACACGTCAAAAACACCCCAAACAAGAAAAGGATCACCACCAAAACTGGAAGAAAATCCCCCAAAACCATAGATCCACCCCAAAACCACCCTAAACCTACCTGATGTTCTCCAAAACCCACAATTTACCCTTTTCCACCATGATGACCAACGAGAACCAAACAAAACCCAACGGAGACCCCAAAACACTTCAAATACACCCCAAAAAAGAACAGGATCACGCCAAAAAATAGAAGAAAACCCCAAATACCATAGATCCACCCCAAAGACACCCTAAACCTACCTGATGTTCTCCAAAAACCACAATTTACCCTTTTCCAACACGATGACCAACGAGAACCCAACAGAACCCAACAGAGACCCCGAAAAACGTCAAAAACACCCCAAACAAGAACGGCATCACCACCAAAACTGGAAGAAAATCCCCCAAAACCATAGATCCACCCCAAAACCACCCTAAAACTACCTGATGTTCTCCAAAACCCACAATCCACTCCTATTTAACATAATGACAAACAAGAACCCAACAAAACCTAATGGAGACCCCAAAACACGTCAAAAACACCCCAAAAATTATCGGCATCACCCCCAAAACTGGAAGAAAATCCGCCAAAACCATAGATCCACCCCAAAACCACCCTAAACCTACCTGATCTTCTCCAAAACCCACAATTTACCCTTTTCCACCATGATAACCAACGAGAACCCAACAGAACCCAACAGAGACCCCAAAAAACGTCAAAAACACCCCAAACAAGAACGGCATCACCACCAAAACTGGAAGAAAATCCCCCAAAACCATAGATCCACCCCAAAGACACCCTAAACCTAACTGATCTTCTCCAAAAACCACAATTTACCCTTTTCCAACACGATGACCAACGAGAACCCAACAGAACCCAACAGAGACCCCAAAAAACGTCAAAAACACCCCAAACAAGAACGGCATCACCACCAAAACTGGAAGAAAATCCCCCAAAACCATAGATCCACCCCAAAACCACCCTAAACCTACCTGATGTTCTCCAAAACCCACAATTTACCCTTTTCCACCATGATGACCAACGAGAACCAAACAAAACCCAACGGAGACCCCAAAACACTTCAAATACACCCCAAAAAAGAACAGGATCACGCCAAAAAATAGAAGAAAACCCCAAAGACCATAGATCCACCCCAAAACCACCCTAAACCTACCTGATGTTCTCCAAAACCCACAATTTACCCTTTTCCACCATGATGACCAACGAGAACCAAACAAAACCCAACGGAGACCCCAAAACACTTCAAATACACCCCAAAAAAGAACAGGATCACGCCAAAAAATAGAAGAAAACCCCAAAGACCATAGATCCACCCCAAAGACACCCTAAACCTACCTGATGTTCTCCTAATCCCAAAGCACACTCCAAACCACCATAAAACACATTAGGAATTCAATGAAACGCAACGAAACCCCAAAACACTTCAAAATCACCCGAAGAAAGGAGAGGATCACTCCCCCAAAAAGAAGAAAACCCCAAATACCACGAATCCACGCGAAAACTCCCCCTAAACCTACCTGAAGTTCTCCAAAAACCACAATTTACACTTTTACAACACGATGACCAACGAGAACCCAACAAAACCAAACAGAGACCACAAAAACCTTAAAAAATACCCCAAACAAGAATGGCATCACCCCAAACTGGAAGAAAACCCCAAAACCATAGATCCACCCCAAAGACACCCTAAACCTACCTGATGTTCTCCAAAAACCACAATTTACCTTTTCCAACACGATGACCAACGAGAACCCAACAGAACCCAACAGAGACCCCAAAAACGTCAAAAACACCCCAAACAAGAACGGCATCACCCCCAAAACTGGAAGAAATCCCCCAAAACCATAGATCCACCCCAAAACCACCCTAAAACTACCTGATGTTCTCCAAAACCCACAATCCACTCCTATTTAACATAATGACAAACAAGAACCCAACAAAACCTAATGGAGACCCCAAAACACGTCAAAAACACCCCAAAAAATATCGGCATCACCCCCAAAACTGGAAGAAAATACGACAAAACCATAGATCCACCCCAAAACCACCCTAAACCTACCTGATGTTCTCCAAAAACCACAATCCACTCCTATTTAACATAATGACAAACAAGAACCCAACAAAACCTAATGGAGACACCAAAACACGTCAAAAACACCCCAAAAAATATCGTAATCACCCCAAAACTGGAAGAAAATACGCCAAAATCATAGATCCACCCCAAAGACACCCTAAACCTACCTGATGTTCTCCAAAAACCACAATTTACCCTTTTCCAACACGATGACCAACGAGAACCCAACAGAACCCAACAGAGACCCCAAAAAACGTCAAAAACACCCCAAACAAGAACGGCATCACCACCAAAACTGGAAGAAAATCCCCCAAAACCATAGATCCACCCCAAAACCACCCTAAACCTACCTGATGTTCTCCAAAAACCACAATCCACACCTATTTAACATAATGAAAAACAAGAACCCCAACAAAACCTAATGGAGACCCCAAAACACGTCAAAAAACACCCCAAACAAGAAAAGGATCACCACCAAAACTGGAAGAAAATACACCAAAACCATAGATCCACCCCAAAACCACCCTAAACCTACCTGATGTTCTCCAAAACCCACAATTTACCCTTTTCCACCATGATGACCAACGAGAACCAAACAAAACCCAACGGAGACCCAAAACACTTCAAATACACCCCAAAAAAGAACAGGATCACGCCAAAAAATAGAAGAAAACCCCAAAGACCATAGATCCACCCCAAAGACACCCTAAACCTACCTGATGTTCTCCTAATCCCAAAGCACACTCCAAACCACCATAAAACACATTAGGAATTCAACGAAACGCAACGGAAACCCCAAACACTTCAAAATCACCCGAAGAAAGGAGAGGATCACTCCCCCAAAAAGAAGAAAACCCCAAATACCACGAAATCCACGCGAAAACTCCCCCTAAACCTACCTGAAGTGCTCCAAAACCCACAATTTACCCTTTTCCAACACGATGACCAACGAGAACCAAACAAAACCAAACAGAGACCACAAAAACCTTAAAAATACCCAAACAAGAACGGCATCACCCCCAAAACTGGAAGAAAACCCCCAAAACCATAGATCCACCCCAAAGACACCCTAAACCTACCTGATGTTCTCCAAAAACCACAATTTACCCTTTTCCAACACGATGACCAACGAGAACCCAACAGAACCCAACAGAGACCCCAAAAAACGTCAAAAACACCCCAAACAAGAACGGCATCACCACCAAAACTGGAAGAAAATCCCCCAAAACCATAGATCCACCCCAAAACCACCCTAAAACTACCTGATGTTCTCCAAAACCCACAATCCACTCCTATTTAACATAATGACAAACAAGAACCCAACAAAACCTAATGGAGACCCCAAAACACGTCAAAACACCCCAAACAAGAACGGCATCACCACCAAAACTGAAGAAAATACACCAAAACCATAGATCCACCCCAAAACCACCCTAAACCTACCTGATGTTCTCCAAAACCCACAATTTACCCTTTTCCACCATGATAACCAACGAGAACCCAACAGAACCAACAGAGACCCAAAAAACGTCAAAAACACCCCAAACAAGAACGGCATCACCCCCAAAACTGGAAGAAAATCCCCCAAAACCATAGATCCACCCCAAAGACACCCTAAACCTACCTGATGTTCTCCAAAACCCACAATCCACACCTATTTAACATAATGACAAACAAGAACCCAACAAAACCTAATGGAGACCCCAAAACACGTCAAAAACACCCCAAACAAGAAAAGGATCACCACCAAAACTGAAGAAAATCCCCCAAAACCATAGATCCACCCCCAAAGACACCCTAAACCTACCTGATCTTCTCCAAAAACCACAATTTACCCTTTTCCAACACGATGACCAACGAGAACCAACAGAACCCAACAGAGACCCCAAAAAACGTCAAAAACACCCCAAACAAGAACGGCATCACCCCCAAAACTGGAAGAAAATACACCAAAACCATAGATCCACCCCAAAACCACGCTAAAACTACCTGATGTTCTCCAAAACCCACAATCCACTCCTATTTAACATAATGACAAACAAGAACCCAACAAAACCTAATGAAGACCCCAAAACACGTCAAAAACACCCCAAACAAGAACGGCATCACCCCCAAAACTGGAAGAAAATACACCAAAACCATAGATCCACCCCAAACCACCCTAAACCTACCTGATGTTCTCCAAAACCCACAATTTACCCTTTTCCACCATGATGACCAACGAGAACCAAACAAAACCCAACGGAGACCCCAAAACACTTCAAATACACCCCAAAAAAGAACAGGATCACGCCAAAAAATAGAAGAAAACCCCAAAGACCATAGATCCACCCCAAAGACACCCTAAACCTACCTGATGTTCTCCTAATCCCAAAGCACACTCCAAACCACCATAAAACACATTAGGAATTCAACGAAACGCAACGGAAACCCCAAAACACTTCAAAATCACCCGAAGAAAGGAGAGGATCACTCCCCCAAAAAAGAAGAAAACCCCAAATACCACGAATCCACGCGAAAACTCCCCCTAAACCTACCTGAAGTTCTCCAAAACCCACAATTTACCCTTTTCCAACACGATGACCAACGAGAACCCAACAAAACCAAACAGAGACCACAAAAACCTTAAAAAATACCCCAAACAAGAATGGCATCACCCCCAAAACAGGAAGAAAACCCCCAAAACCATAGATCCACCCCAAAGACACCCTAAACCTACCTGATCTTCTCCAAAACCCACAATCCACACCTATTTATCATAATGACCAACGAGAACCCAACAAAACCTAATGGAGACCCCAAAACACGTCAAAAACACCCCAAAGAAGAAAAGGATCACCACCAAAACTGGAAGAAAATACACCAAAACCATAGATCCACCCCAAAACCACCCTAAACCTACCTGATCTTCTCCAAAAACCACAATTTACCCTTTTACAACACGATGACCAACGAGAACCCAACAGAACCCAACAGAGACCCCAAAAAACGTCAAAAACACCCCAACAAGAACGGCATCACCCCAAAACTGGAAGAAAATCCCCCAAAACCATAGATCCACCCCAAAGACACCCTAAACCTACCTGATCTTCTCCAAAACCCACAATTTACCCTTTTCCAACACGATGACCAACGAGAACCCAACAGAACCCAACAGAGACCCCAAAAAACGTCAAAAACACCCCAAACAAGAACGGCATCACCCCCAAAACTGGAAGAAAATCCCCCAAAACCATAGATCCACCCCAAAACCACCCTAAACCTACCTGATGTTCTCCAAAAACCACAATTTACCCTTTTCCAACACGGTGACCAACGAGAACCCAACAGAACCCAACAGAGACCCCAAAAAACGTCAAAAACACCCCAAACAAGAACGGCATCACTCCCAAAACTGGAAGAAAATCCCCCAAAACCATAGATCCACCCCAAAACCACCCTAAAACTACTTGATGTTCTCCAAATCCCACAATCCACTCCTATTTAACATAATGACAAACAAGAACCCAACAAAACCTAATGGAGACCCCCAAAACACGTCAAAAACACCCCAAACAAGAACGGCATCACCCCCAAAACTGGAAGAAAATCCGCCAAAACCATAGATCCACCCCAAAGACACCCTAAACCTACCTGATGTTCTCCAAAAACCACAATTTACCCTTTTCCACCATGATAACCAACGAGAACCCAACAAAACCCAACGGAGACCCCAAAAAACGTCAAAAACACCCCAAACAAGAACGGCATCACCCCCAAAACTGGAAGAAAATCCGCCAAAACCATAGATCCACCCCAAAACCACCCTAAACCTACCTGATCTTCTCCAAAACCCACAATTTACCCTTTTCCAACACGATGACCAACGAGAACCCAACAGAACCCAACAGAGACCCCAAAAACGTCAAAAACACCCCAAACAAGAACGGCATCACCCCCAAAACTGGAAGAAAATCCCCCAAAACCATAGATCCACCCCAAAACCACCCTAAACCTACCTGATCTTCTCCAAAACCCACAATCCACACCTATTTAACATAATGACAAACAAGAAGCCAACAAAACCTAATGGAGACACCAAAACACGTCAAAAACACCCCAAACAAGAAAAGGATCACCACCAAAACTGGAAGAAAATCCCCCAAAACCATAGATCCACCCCAAAACCACCCTAAACCTACCTGATGTTCTCCAAAAACCACAATTTACCCTTTTCCAACACGATGACCAACGAGAACCCAACAGAACCCAACAGAGACCCCAAAAAACGTCAAAAACACCCCAAACAAGAACGGCATCACCCCCAAAACTGGAAGAAAATCCCCCAAAACCATAGATCCACCCCAAAGACACCCTAAACCTACCTGATCTTCTCCAAAAACCACAATTTACCCTTTTCCAACACGATGACCAACGAGAACCCAACAGAACCCAACAGAGACACCAAAACACGTCAAAAAACACCCCAAACAAGAACGGCATCACCCCCAAAACTGGAAGAAAATCCCCAAAACCATAGATCCACCCCAAAACCACTCTAAAACTTCCTGATCTTCTCCAAAAACCACAATCCACACCTATTTAACATAATGACAAACAAGAACCCAACAAAACCTAATGGAGACCCCAAAACACGTCAAAAACACCCCAAACAAGAAAAGGATCACCACAAAACTGAAGAAAATACACCAAAACCATAGATCCACCCCAAAACCACCCTAAACCTACCTGATGTTCTCCAAAAACCACAATTTACACTTTTACAACATGATGACCAACGAGAACCCAACAGAACCCAACAGAGACCCCAAAAAACGTCAAAACACCCCAAACAAGAACGGCATCACCCCCAAAACTGGAAGAAAATCCCCCAAAACCATAGATCCACCCCAAAGACACCCTAAACCTACCTGATGTTCTCCAAAACCCACAATTTACCCTTTTCCAAACACGATGACCAACGAGAACCAAACAAAACCCAACAGAGATCCCAAAAAACGTCAAAAACACCCCAAACAAGAACGGCATCACCCCCAAAACTGGAAGAAAATCCCCCAAAACCATAGATCCACCCCAAGACACCCTAAACCTACCTGATGTTCTCCAAAAACCACAATTTACCCTTTTCCAACACGGTGACCAACGAGAACCCAACAGAACCAACAGAGACCCCAAAACACGTCAAAAACACCCCAAACAAGAACGGCATCACCCCCAAAACTGGAAGAAAATCCCCCAAAACCATAGATCCACGCCAAAACCACCCTAAAACTACCTGATGTTCTCCAAAACCCACAATCCACTCCTATTTAACATAATGACAAACAAGAACCCAACAAAACCTAATGGAGACCCCAAAACACGTCAAAAACACCCCAAACAAGAACGGCATCACCCCCAAAACTGGAAGAAAATCCGCCAAAAAAATAGATCCACCCCAAAACCACCCTAAACCTACCTGATGTTCTCCAAAACCCACAATTTACCCTTTTCCACCATGATAACCAACGAGAACCCACAAAACCCAACGGAGACCCCAAAAGACGTCAAAAACACCCCAAACAAGAACGGCATCACCCCCAAAACCTGGAAGAAAATACGCCAAAACCATAGATCCACCCCAAAACCACCCTAAACCTACCTGATCTTCTCCAAAAACCACAATTTACCCTTTTACAACACGATGACCAACGAGAACCCAACAGAACCCAACAGAGACCCCAAAAAACGTCAAAAACACCCCAAACAAGAACGGCATCACCACCAAAACTGGAAGAAAATCCCCCAAAACCATAGATCCACCCCAAAACCACCCTAAACCTACCTGATCTTCTCCAAAACCCACAATCCACACCTATTTAACATAATGACAAACAAGAACCCAACAAAACCTAATGGAGACACCAAAACACGTCAAAAACACCCCAAACAAGAAAAGGATCACCACCAAAACTGGAAGAAAATCCCCCAAAACCATAGATCCACCCCAAAGACACCCTAAACCTACCTGATCTTCTCCAAAAACCACAATTTACCCTTTTCCAACACGATGACCAACGAGAACCCAACAGAAACCCAACAGAGACCCCAAAAAACGTCAAAAACACCCCAAACAAGAACGGCATCACCCCCAAAACTGGAAGAAAATACACCAAAACCATAGATCCACCCCAAAGACACCCTAAACCTACCTGATGTTCTCCAAAACCCACAATCCACTCCTATTTAACATAATGACAAACAAGAACCCAACAAAACCTAATGGAGACCCCAAAACACGTAAAAAACACCCCAAACAAGAACGGCATCACCCCCAAAACTGGAAGAAAATCCCCCAAAACCATAGATCCACCCCAAAACCACCCTAAACCTACCTGATGTTCTCCAAAACCCACAATTTACCCTTTTCCACCATGATGACCAACGAGAACCAAACAAAACCCAACGGAGACCCCAAAACACTTCAAATACACCCCAAAAAAGAACAGGATCATGCCAAAAAATAGAAGAAAACCCAAAGACCATAGATCCACCCCAAAGACACCCTAAACCTACCTGATGTTCTCCTAATCCCAAAGCACACTCCAAACCACCATAAAACACATTAGGAATTCAACGAAACGCAACGGGAAACCCAAAACACTTCAAAATCACCCGAAGAAAGGAGAGGATCACTCCCCCAAAAAGAAGAAAACCCCAAATACCACGAATCCACGCGAAAACTCCCCCTAAACCTACCTGAAGTTCTCCAAAACCCACAATTTACCCTTTTCCAACACGATGACCAACGAGAACCCAACAAAACCAAACAGAGACCACAAAAACCTTAAAAAATACCCCAAACAAGAACGGCATCACCCCCAAAACTGGAAGAAAACACCCAAAACCATAGATCCACCCAAAGACACCCTAAACCTACCTGATCTTCTCCAAAACCCACAATCCACACCTATTTATCATAATGACCAACGAGAACCCAACAAAACCTAATGGAGACCCCAAAACACGTCAAAAACACCCCAAACAAGAAAAGGATCACCACAAAAACTGGAAGAAAATACACCAAAACCATAGATCCACCCAAAACCACCCTAAACCTACCTGATCTTCTCCAAAAACCACAATTTACCCTTTTACAACACGATGACCAACGAGAACCCAACAGAACCCAACAGAGACCCCAAAAAACGTCAAAAACACCCCAAACAAGAACGGCATCACTCCCAAAACTGGAAGAAAATCCCCCAAAACCATAGATCCACCCCAAAACCACCCTAAACTACCTGATGTTCTCCAAACCCACAATCCACTCCTATTTAACATAATGACAAACAAGAACCCAACAAAACCTAATGGAGACCCCAAAAACACGTCAAAAACACCCCAAACAAGAACGGCATCACCCCCAAAACTGGAAGAAAATCCGCCAAAACCATAGATCCACCCCAAAACCACCCTAAACCTACCTGATGTTCTCCAAAACCCACAATTTACCCTTTTCCACCATGATAACCAACGAGAACCCACAAAACCCAACGGAGACCCCAAAAACGTCAAAAACACCCCAAACAAGAACGGCATCACCCCCAAAACTGGAAGAAAATCCGCCAAAACCATAGATCCACCCCAAAACCACCCTAAACCTACCTGATCTTCTCCAAAAACCACAATTTACCCTTTTCCAACACGATGACCAACGAGAACCCAACAGAACCCAACAGAGACCCCAAAAAACGTCAAAAACACCCCAAACAAGAACGGCATCACCCCAAAACTGGAAGAAAATCCCCCAAAACCATAGATCCACCCCAAAACCACCCTAAACCTACCTGATCTTCTCCAAAACCCACAATCCACACCTATTTAACATAATGACAAACAAGAACCCAACAAAACCTAATGGAGACCCCAAAACACGTCAAAAACACCCCAAACAAGAAAAGGATCACCACCAAAACTGGAAGAAAATCCCCCAAAACCATAGATCCACCCCAAAGACACCCTAAACCTACCTGATCTTCTCCAAAAACCACAATTTACCCTTTTCCAACACGATGACCAACGAGAACCCAACAGAACCCAACAGAGACCCCAAAAAACGTCAAAACACCCCAAACAAGAACGGCATCACCCCCAAAACTGGAAGAAAATCCCCAAAACCATAGATCCACCCCAAAACCACGCTAAAACTACCTGATGTTCTCCAAAACCCACAATCCACTCCTATTTAACATAATGACAAACAAGAACCCAACAAAACCTAATGGAGACCCCAAAACACGTAAAAAACACCCCAAACAAGAACGGCATCACCCCCAAAACTGGAAGAAAATACACCAAAACCATAGATCCACCCAAAACCACCCTAAACCTACCTGATCTTCTCCAAAACCCACAATTTACCCTTTTCCACCATGATGACCAACGAGAACCAAACAAAACCCAACGGAGACCCCAAAACACTTCAAATACACCCCAAAAAAGAACAGGATCACGCCAAAAAATAGAAGAAAACCCCAAATACCATAGATCCACCCCAAAGACACCCTAAACCTACCTGATGTTCTCCTAATCTCAAAGCACACTCCAAACCACCATAAAACACATTAGGAATCAACGAAACGCAACGGAAACCCCAAAACACTTCAAAATCACCCGAAGAAAGGAGAGGATCACTCCCCCAAAAAGAAGAAAACCGCAAATACCACGAATCCACGCGAAAACTCCCCCTAAACCTACCTGAAGTTCTCCAAAACCCACAATTACACTTTTCCAACACGATGACCAACGAGAACCCAACAAACTAAACAGAGACCACAAAAACCTTAAAAAATACCCCAAACAAGAACGGCATCACCCCAAAACTGGAAGAAAACCCCCAAAACCATAGATCCACCCCAAAGACACCCTAAACCTACCTGATCTTCTCCAAACCCACAATCCACACCTATTATCATAATGACCAACGAGAACCCAACAAAACCTAATGGAGACCCCAAAACACGTCAAAAACACCCCAAACAAGAAAAGGATCACCACAAAAACTGGAAGAAAATACACCAAAACCATAGATCCACCCCAAAACCACCCTAAACCTACCTGATCTTCTCCAAAAACCACAATTTACCCTTTTACAACACGATGACCAACGAGAACCCAACAGAACCCAACAGAGACCCCAAAAAACGTCAAAACACCCCAAACAAGAACGGCATCACCCCCAAAACTGGAAGAAAATCCCCCAAAACCATAGATCCACCCCAAAGACACCCTAAACCTACCTGATCTTCTCCAAAACCCACAATTTACCCTTTTCCAACACGATGACCAACGAGAACCCAACAGAACCCAACAGAGATCCCAAAAAACGTCAAAAACACCCCAAACAAGAACGGCATCACCCCCAAAACTGGAAGAAAATCCCCAAAACCATAGATCCACCCCAAAACCACCCTAAACCTACCTGATGTTCTCCAAAAACCACAATTTACCCTTTTCCAACACGGTGACCAACGAGAACCCAACAGAACCCAACAGAGACCCCAAAAAACGTCAAAAACACCCCAAACAAGAACGGCATCACCACCAAAACTGGAAGAAAATCCCCCAAAACCATAGATCCACCCCAAAACCACCCTAAAACTACCTGATGTTCTCCAAAACCCACAATCCACTCCTATTTAACATAATGACAAACAAGAACCCAACAAAACCTAATGGAGACCCCAAAACACGTCAAAAACACCCCAAACAAGAACGGCAATCACCCCCAAAACTGGAAGAAAATCCCCCAAAACCATAGATCCACCCCAAAACCACCCTAAACCTACCTGATCTTCTCCAAAAACCACAATTTACCCTTTTCCAACACGATGACCAACGAGAACCCAACAGAACCCAACAGAGACCCCAAAAAACGTCAAAAACACCCCAAACAAGAACGGCATCACCCCCAAAACTGGAAGAAAATCCCCCAAAACCATAGATCCACCCCAAAGACACCCTAAACCTACCTGATCTTCTCCAAAACCCCACAATCCACACCTATTTAACATAATGACAAACAAGAAGCCAACAAAACCTAATGGAGACCCCAAAACACGTCAAAAACACCCCAAACAAGAAAAGGATCACCACCAAAACTGGAAGAAAATACACCAAAACCATAGATCCACCCCAAAACCACCCTAAACCTACCTGATCTTCTCCAAAAACCACAATTTACCCTTTTACAACACGATGACCAACGAGAACCCAACAGAACCCAACAGAGACCCCAAAAAACGTCAAAAACACCCCAAACAAGAACGGCATCACCCCCAAAACTGGAAGAAAATCCCCCAAAACCATAGATCCACCCAAAGACACCCTAAACCTACCTGATCTTCTCCAAAACCCACAATTTACCCTTTTCCAACACGATGACCAACGAGAACCCAACAGAACCCAACAGAGATCCCAAAAAACGTCAAAAACACCCCAAACAAGAACGGCATCACCCCCAAAACTGGAAGAAAATCCCCCAAAACCATAGATCCACCCCAAAACCACCCTAAACCTACCTGATGTTCTCCAAAACCACAATTTACCCTTTTACAACACGGTGACCAACGAGAACCCAACAGAACCCAACAGAGACCCCAAAAAACGTCAAAAACACCCCAAAACAAGAACGGCATCACCACCAAAACTGGAAGAAAATCCCCCAAAACCATAGATCCACCCCAAAACCACCCTAAAACTACCTGATGTTCTCCAAAACCCACAATCCACTCCTATTTAACATAATGACAAACAAGAACCCAACAAAACCTAATGGAGACCCCAAAACACGTCAAAAACACCCCAAACAAGAACGGCATCCCCCAAAACTGGAAGAAAATCCCCAAAACCATAGATCCACCCCAAAACCACCCTAAACCTACCTGATCTTCTCCAAAAACCACAATTTACCCTTTTCCAACACCGATGACCAACGAGAACCCAACAGAACCCAACAGAGACCCCAAAAAACGTCAAAAACACCCCAACAAGAACGGCATCACCCCCAAAACTGGAAGAAAATCCCCCAAAACCATAGATCCACCCCAAAGACACCCTAAACCTACCTGATCTTCTCCAAAACCCACAATCCACACCTATTTAACATAATGACAAACAAGAAGCCAACAAAACCTAATGGAGACCCCAAAACACGTCAAAAACACCCCAAACAAGAAAAGGAATCACCACCAAAACTGGAAGAAAATCCCCCAAAACCATAGATCCACCCCAAAACCACCCTAAACCTACCTGATGTTCTCCAAAAAACACAATTTACCCTTTTCCAACACGATGACCAACGAGAACCCAACAGAACCCAACAGAGACCCCAAAAAACGTCAAAAACACCCCAAACAAGAACGGCATCACCCCCAAAACTGGAAGAAAATCCCCCAAAACCATAGATCCCACCCCAAAGACACCCTAAACCTACCTGATCTTCTCCAAAAACCACAATTTACCCTTTTACAACACGATGACCAACGAGAACCCAACAGAACCCAACAGAGACACCAAAACACGTCAAAAACACCCCAAACAAGAACGGCATCACCCCCAAAACTGGAAGAAAATCCCCCAAAACCATAGATCCACCCCAAAACCACTCTAAAACTACCTGATCTTCTCCAAAAAACCAACAATCCACTCCTATTTAACATAATGACAAACAAGAACCCAACAAAACCTAATGGAGACCCCAAAACACGTCAAAAACACCCCAAACAAGAAAAGGATCACCACAAAAACTGGAAGAAAATACACCAAAACCATAGATCCACCCCAAAACCACCCTAAACCTACCTGATCTTCTCCAAAAACCACAATTTACACTTTTACAACACGATGACCAACGAGAACCCAACAGAACCCAACAGAGACCCCAAAAAACGTCAAAAACACCCCAAACAAGAACGGCATCACCCCCAAAACTGGAAGAAAATCCCCCAAAACCATAGATCCACCCCAAAGACACCCTAAACCTACCTGATCTTCTCCAAAAACCACAATTTACACTTTTCCAACACGATGACAAACGAGAACCCAACAGAACCCAACAGAGACCCCAAAAAACGTCAAAACACCCCAAACAAGAACGGCATCACCCCCAAAACTGGAAGAAAATCCCCCAAAACCATAGATCCACCCCAAAACCACGCTAAAACTACCTGATGTTCTCCAAAACCCCACAATCCACTCCTATTTAACATAATGACAAACAAGAACCCAACAAAACCTAATGGAGACCCCAAAACACGTAAAAAACACCCCAAACAAGAACGGCATCACCCCCAAAACTGGAAGAAAATCCCCCAAAACCATAGATCCACCCCAAAACCACCCTAAACCTACCTGATCTTCTCCAAACCCACAATTTACCCTTTTCCACCATGATGACCAACGAGAACCAAACAAAACCAACGGAGACCCCAAAACACTTCAAATACACCCCAAAAAAGAACAGGATCACGCCAAAAAATAGAAGAAAACCCCAAAGACCATAGATCCACCCCAAAGACACCCTAAACCTACCTGATGTTCTCCTAATCTCAAAACACACTCCAAACCACCATAAAACACATTAGGAATTCAACGAAACGCAACGGAAACCCCAAAACACTTCAAAATCACCCGAAGAAAGGAGAGGATCACTCCCCCAAAAAGAAGAAAACCGCAAATACCACGAATCCACGCGAAAACTCCCCCTAAACCTACCTGAAGTTCTCAAAAACCCACAATTTACCCTTTTCCAACACGATGACCAACGAGAACCCAACAAAACCAAACAGAGACCACAAAAACCTTAAAAAATACCCCAAACAAGAACGGCATCACCCCCAAAACTGGAAGAAAACCCCCAAAACCATAGATCCACCCCAAAGACACCCTAAACCTACCTGATCTTCTCCAAAACCCACAATCCACACCTATTTATCATAATGACCAACGAGAACCCAACAAAACCTAATGGAGACCCCAAAACACGTCAAAAACACCCCAAACAAGAAAAGGATCACCACAAAAACTGGAAGAAAATACACCAAAAACCATAGATCCACCCCAAAACCACCCTAAACCTACCTGATCTTCTCCAAAAACCACAATTTACCCTTTTCCAACACGATGACCAACGAGAACCCAACAGAACCCAACAGAGACACCAAAAAACGTCAAAAACACCCCAAACAAGAACGGCATCACCCCCAAAACTGGAAGAAAATCCCCCAAAACCATAGATCCACCCCAAAGACACCCTAAACCTACCTGATCTTCTCCAAAACCCACAATCCACACCTATTTAACATAATGACAAACAAGAAGCCAACAAAACCTAATGGAGACCCCAAAACACGTCAAAAACACCCCAAACAAGAAAAGGATCACCACCAAAACTGGAAGAAAATCCCCCAAAACCATAGATCCACCCCAAAACCACCCTAAACCTACCTGATGTTCTCCAAAAACCACAATTTACCCTTTTCCAACACGATGACCAACGAGAACCCAACAGAACCCAACAGAGACCCCAAAAAACGTCAAAAACACCCCAAACAAGAACGGCATCACCCCCAAAACTGGAAGAAAATCCCCCAAAACCATAGATCCACCCCAAAGACACCCTAAACCTACCTGATCTTCTCCAAAAACCACAATTTACCCTTTTACAACACGATGACCAACGAGAACCCAACAGAACCCAACAGAGACACCAAAACACGTCAAAAACACCCCAACAAGAACGGCATCACCCCCAAAACTGGAAGAAAATCCCCCAAAACCATAGATCCACCCCAAAACCACTCTAAAACTACCTGATCTTCTCCAAAAACCACAATCCACTCCTATTTAACATAATGACAAACAAGAACCCAACAAAACCTAATGGAGACCCCAAAACACGTCAAAAACACCCCAAACAAGAAAAGGATCACCACAAAAACTGGAAGAAAATACACCAAAACCATAGATCCACCCCAAAACCACCCTAAACCTACCTGATCTTCTCCAAAAACCACAATTTACACTTTTACAACACGATGACCAACGAGAACCCAACAGAACCCAACAGAGACCCCAAAAAACGTCAAAAACACCCCAAACAAGAACGGCATCACCCCCAAAACTGGAAGAAAATCCCCCAAAACCATAGATCCACCCCAAAGACACCCTAAACCTACCTGATCTTCTCCAAAAACCACAATTTACACTTTTCCAACACGATGACAAACGAGAACCCAACAGAACCCAACAGAGACCCCAAAAAACGTCCAAAAACACCCCAAACAAGAACGGCATCACCCCCAAAACTGGAAGAAAATCCCCCAAAACCATAGATCCACCCCAAAACCACGCTAAAACTACCTGATGTTCTCCAAAACCCACAATCCACTCCTATTTAACATAATGACAAACAAGAACCCAACAAAACTAATGGAGACCCCAAAAACACGTAAAAAACACCCCAAACAAGAACGGCATCACCCCCCAAAACTGGAAGAAAATCCCCCAAAACCATAGATCCACCCAAAACCACCCTAAACCTACCTGATCTTCTCCAAAACCCACAATTTACCCTTTTCCACCATGATGACCAACGAGAACCAAACAAAACCCAACGGAGACCCCAAACACTTCAAATACACCCCAAAAAAGAACAGGATCACGCCAAAAAATAGAAGAAAACCCCAAAGACCATAGATCCACCCCAAAGACACCCTAAACCTACCTGATGTTCTCCTAATCTCAAAACACACTCCAAACCACCATAAAACACATTAGGAATTCAACGAAACGCAACGGAAACCCCAAAACACTTCAAAATCACCCGAAGAAAGGAGAGGATCACTCCCCCAAAAAGAAGAAAACCGCAAATACCACGAATCCACGCGAAAACTCCCCCTAAACCTACCTGAAGTTCTCAAAAACCCACAATTTACCCCTTTTCCAACACGATGACCAACGAGAACCCAACAAAACAAACAGAGACCACAAAAACTTAAAAAATACCCCAAACAAGAACGGCATCACCCCCAAAACTGGAAGAAAACCCCCAAAACCATAGATCCACCCCAAAGACACCCTAAACCTACCTGATCTTCTCCAAAACCCACAATCCACACCTATTTATCATAATGACCAACGAGAACCCAACAAAACCTAATGGAGACCCCAAAACACGTCAAAAACACCCCAAACAAGAAAAGGATCACCACAAAAACTGGAAGAAAATACACCAAAACCATAGATCCACCCCAAAACCACCCTAAACCTACCTGATCTTCTCCAAAAACCACAATTTACCCTTTTACAACACGATGACAACGAGAACCCAACAGAACCCAACAGAGACCCCAAAAAAACGTCAAAAACACCCCTAACAAGAACGGCATCACTCCCAAAACTGGAAGAAAATCCCCCAAAACCATAGATCCACCCCAAAACCACCCTAAAAACTACCTGATGTTCTCCACAAATCCACAATCCACATCCTACCTCCTATTTAACATAATGACAAACAAGAACCCAACAAAACTAATGGAGACCCCAAAACACGTCAAAAACACCCCAAACAAGAACGGCATCACCCCCAAAACTGGAAGAAAATCCGCCAAAACCATAGATCCACCCCAAAACCACCCTAAACCTACCTGATGTTCTCCAAAACCCACAATTTACCCTTTTCCACCATGATAACCAACGAGAACCCAACAAAACCCAACGGAGACCCCAAAAAACGTCAAAAACAACCCCAAACAAGAACGGCATCACCCCCAAAACTGGAAGAAAATCCGCCAAAACCATAGATCCACCCCAAAACCACCCTAAACCTACCTGATCTTCTCCAAAAACCACAATTTACCCTTTTCCAACACGATGACCAACGAGAACCCAACAGAACCCAACAGAGACCCCAAAAAACGTCAAAAACACCCCAAACAAGAACGGCATCACCCCAAAACTGGAAGAAAATCCCCCAAAACCATAGATCCACCCCAAAACCACCCTAAACCTACCTGATCTTCTCCAAAACCCACAATCCACACCTATTTAACATAATGACAAACAAGAACCCAACAAAACCTAATGGAGACCCCAAAACACGTCAAAAACACCCCAAACAAGAAAAGGATCACCACCAAAACTGGAAGAAAATGCCCCAAAACCATAGATCCACCCCAAAGACACCCTAAACCTACCTGATCTTCTCCAAAACCACAATTTACCCTTTTCCAACACGATGACCAACGAGAACCCAACAGAACCCAACAGAGACCCCAAAAACGTCAAAAACACCCCAAACAAGAACGGCATCACCCCCAAAACTGGAAGAAAATCCCCCAAAACCATAGATCCACCCCAAAACCACGCTAAAACTACCTGATGTTCTCCAAAACCCACAATCCACTCCTATTTAACATAATGACAAACAAGAACCAACAAAACCTAATGGAGACCCCAAAACACGTAAAAACACCCCAAACAAGAACGGCATCACCCCCAAAACTGGAAGAAAATACACCAAAACCATAGATCCACCCCAAAACCACCCTAAACCTACCTGATCTTCTCCAAAAACCACAATTTACCCTTTTCCACCATGATGACCAACGAGAACCAAACAAAACCAACGGAGACCCCAAAACACTTCAAATACACCCCAAAAAAGAACAGGATCACGCCAAAAAATAGAAGAAAACCCCAAATACCATAGATCCACCCCAAAGACACCCTAAAC
>NW_028181293.1:0-110924 GCF_964211825.1 Aythya ferina | reverse complement strand
GGGTTTTGGAGAACATCAGGTAGGTTTAGGGTGGTTTTGGGTGGATCATCTATGGTTTTGGGGGATTTTCTTCCAGTTTTGGGGGTGATGCCGTTCTTGTTTGGGGTGTTTTTGACGTTTTTTGGGGTCTCTGTTGGGTTCTGTTTGGTTCTCGTTGGTCATCGTGTTGGAAAAGGGTAAATTGTGGTTTTTGGAGAAGATCAGGTAGGTTTAGGGTGGTTTTGGGGTGGATCTATGGTTTTGGGGGATTTTATTCCAGTTTTGGTGGTGATGCCGTTCTTGTTTGGGGTGTTTTTGACGTTTTTTGGGGTCTCCGTTGGGTTTTGTTGGGTTCTCGTTGGTTATCATGGTGGAAAAGGGTAAATTGTGGGTTTTGGAGAAGATCAGGTAGGTTTAGGGTGGTTTTGGGGTGGATCTATGGTTTTGGGGGATTTTCTTCCAATTTTGGGGGTGATGCCTATATTTTTTGGGGTGTTTTTTACGTGTTTTGGGGTCTCCATTAGGTTTTGTTGGGTTCTTGTTTGTCATTATGTTAAATAGGAGTGGATTGTGGGTTTTGGAGAACATCAGGTAGTTTTAGGGTGGTTTTGGGGTGGATCTATGGTTTTGGGGGATTTTCTTCCAGTTTTGGTGGTGATGCCGTTCTTGTTTGGGGTGTTTTTGACGTGTTTTGGTGTCTCCATTAGGTTTTGTTGGGTTCTTGTTTGTCATTATGTTAAATAGGTGTGGATTGTGGGTTTTGGAGAACATCAGGTAGGTTTAGGGTGGTTTTGGGGTGGATCTATGGATTTGGGGGATTTTCTTCCAGTTTTGGTGGTGATGCCGTTCTTGTTTGGGGTGTTTTTGACGTGTTTTGGTGTCTCCATTAGGTTTTATTGGGTTCTTGTTTGTCATTATGTTAAATAGGTGTGGATTGTGGGTTTTGGAGAACATCAGGTAGGTTTAGGGTGGTTTTGGGTGGATCTATGGTTTTGGGGGATTTTCTTCCAGTTTTGGGGGTGATGCCGTTCTTGTTTGGGGTGTTTTTGACGTTTTTTGGGGTCTCTGTTGGGTTCTGTTTGGTTCTCGTTGGTCATCGTGTTGGAAAAGGGTAAATTGTGGTTTTTGGAGAAGATCAGGTAGGTTTAGGGTGGTTTTGGGGTGGATCTATGGTTTTGGGGGATTTTATTCCAGTTTTGGTGGTGATGCCGTTCTTGTTTGGGGTGTTTTTGACGTTTTTTGGGGTCTCCGTTGGGTTTTGTTGGGTTCTCGTTGGTTATCATGGTGGAAAAGGGTAAATTGTGGGTTTTGGAGAAGATCAGGTAGGTTTAGGGTGGTTTTGGGGTGGATCTATGGTTTTGGGGGATTTTCTTCCAATTTTGGGGTGATGCCTATATTTTTTTGGGGTGTTTTTTACGTGTTTTGGGGTCTCCATTAGGTTTTGTTGGGTTCTTGTTTGTCATTATGTTAAATAGGAGTGGATTGTGGGTTTTGGAGAACATCAGGTAGTTTTAGGGTGGTTTTGGGGTGGATCTATGGTTTTGGGGGATTTTCTTCCAGTTTTGGTGGTGATGCCATTCTTGTTTGGGGTGTTTTTGACGTTTTTTGGGGTCTCTGTTGGGTTCTGTTGGGTTCTCGTTGGTCATCGTGTTGGAAAAGGGTAAATTGTGGTTTTTGGAGAACATCAGGTAGGTTTAGGGTGTCTTTGGGGTGGATCTATGGTTTTGGGGGATTTTCTTCCAGTTTTGGGGGTGATGCCGTTCTTGTTTGGGGTGTTTTTGACGTGTTTTGGTGTCTCCATTAGGTTTTATTGGGTTCTTGTTTGTCATTATGTTAAATAGGTGTGGATTGTGGGTTTTGGAGAACATCAGGTAGTTTTAGGGTGGTTTTGGGGTGGATCTATGGTTTTGGGGGATTTTCTTCCAGTTTTGGGGGTGATGCCGTTCTTGTTTGGGGTGTTTTTGACGTTTTTTGGGGTCTCTGTTGGGTTCTGTTGGGTTCTCGTTGGTCATCGTGTTGGAAAAGGGTAAATTGTGGTTTTTGGAGAACATCAGGTAGGTTTAGGGTGTCTTTGGGGTGGATCTATGGTTTTGGGGGTTTTCTTCCAGTTTTGGGGGTGATGCCATTCTTGTTTGGGGTATTTTTTAAGGTTTTTGTGGTCTCTGTTTGGTTTTGTTGGGTTCTCGTTGGTCATCGTGTTGTAAAAGTGTAAATTGTGGGTTTTGGAGAACTTCAGGTAGGTTTAGGGGGAGTTTTCGCGTGGATTCATGGTATTTGGGGTTTTCTTCTTTTTGGGGGAGTGATCCTCTCCTTTCTTCGGGTGATTTTGAAGTGTTTTGGGGTTTCCGTTGCGTTTCGTTGAATTCCTAATGTGTTTTATGGTGGTTTGGAGTGTGCTTTGGGATTAGGAGAACATCAGGTAGGTTTAGGGTGTCTTTGGGGTGGATCTATGGTATTTGGGGTTTTCTTCTATTTTTTGGCGTGATCCTGTTCTTTTTTGGGGTGTATTTGAAGTGTTTTGGGGTCTCCGTTGTGTTTTGTTTGGTTCTCGTTGGTCATCATGGTGGAAAAGGGTAAATTGTGGGTTTTGGAGAAGATCAGGTAGGTTTAGGGTGGTTTTGGGGTGGATCTATGGTTTTGGTGTATTTTCTTCCAGTTTTGGTGGTGATCCTTTTCTTGTTTGGGGTGTTTTTGACGTGTTTTGGTGTCTCCATTAGGTTTTGTTGGGTTCTTGTTTGTCATTATGTTAAATAGGTGTGGATTGTGGGTTTTGGAGAACATCAGGTAGTTTTAGGGTGGTTTTGGGGTGGATCTATGGTTTTGGGGGATTTTCTTCCAGTTTTGGTGGTGATGCCGTTCTTGTTTGGGGTGTTTTTGACGTGTTTTGGTGTCTCCATTAGGTTTTGTTGGGTTCTTGTTTGTCATTATGTTAAATAGGTGTGGATTGTGGGTTTTGGAGAACATCAGGTAGGTTTAGGGGTGTCTTTGGGGTGGATCTATGGTTTTGGGGGTTTTCTTCCAGTTTTGGGGGTGATGCCATTCTTGTTTGGGGTATTTTTTAAGGTTTTTGTGGTCTCTGTTTGGTTTTTGTTGGGTTCTCGTTGGTCATCGTGTTGTAAAAGTGTAAATTGTGGGTTTTGGAGAACTTCAGGTAGGTTTAGGGGGAGTTTTCGCGTGGATTCATGGTATTTGGGGTTTTCTTCTTTTTGGGGGAGTGATCCTCTCCTTTCTTCGGGTGATTTTGAAGTGTTTTTGGGGTTTCCGTTGCGTTTCGTTGAATTCCTAATGTGTTTTATGGTGGTTTGGAGTGTGCTTTGGGATTAGGAGAACATCAGGTAGGTTTAGGGTGTCTTTGGGGTGGATCTATGGTATTTGGGTTTTCTTCTATTTTTTGGCGTGATCCTGTTCTTTTTTGGGGTGTATTTGAAGTGTTTTGGGTCTCCGTTGGGTTTTGTTTGGTTCTCGTTGGTCATCATGGTGGAAAAGGGTAAATTGTGGTTTTTGGAGAAGATCAGGTAGGTTTAGGGTGGTTTTGGGGTGGATCTATGGTTTTTGGCGTATTTTCTTCCAGTTTTGGTGGTGATCCTTTTCTTGTTTGGGGTGTTTTTGACGTGTTTTGGTGTCTCCATTAGGTTTTGTTGGGTTCTTGTTTGTCATTATGTTAAATAGGTGTGGATTGTGGGTTTTGGAGAACATCAGGTAGGTTTAGGGTGGTTTTGGGGTGGATCTATGGTTTTGGGGGATTTTCTTCCAGTTTTGGGGGTGATGCCGTTTTTGTTTGGGGTGTTTTTGACGTTTTTGGAGTCTCTGTTGGGTTCTGTTTGGTTCTCGTTTGTTATCATGGTGGAAAAGGGTAAATTGTGGTTTTTGGAGAAGATCAGGTAGGTTTAGGGTGGTTTTGGGGTGGATCTATGGTTTTGGCGGATTTTCTTCCAGTTTTGGGGGTGATGCCGTTCTTGTTTGGGGTGTTTTTGACGTTTTTTGGGGTCTCTGTTGGGTTCTGTTGGGTTCTCGTTGGTCATCGTGTTGGAAAAGTGTAAATTGTGGTTTTGGAGAACATCAGGTAGGTTTAAGGATGGTTTTGGGGTGGATCTATGGTTTGGGGGGTTTTCTTCCAGTTTTGGGGGTGATGCCATTCTTGTTTGGGGTATTTTTTAAGGTTTTTGTGGTCTCTGTTTGGTTTTGTTGGGTTCTCGTTGGTCATCGTGTTGTAAAAGTGTAAATTGTGGGTTTTGGAGAACTTCAGGTAGGTTTAGGGGGAGTTTTCGCGTGGATTCATGGTATTTGGGGTTTTCTTCTTTTTGGGGGAGTGATCCTCTCCTTTCTTCGGGTGATTTTGAAGTGTTTTGGGGTTTCCGTTGCATTTCGTTGAATTCCTAATGTGTTTTATGGTGGTTGGGAGTGTGCTTTGGGATTAGGAGAACATCAGGTAGGTTTAGGGTGTCTTTGGGGTGGATCTATGGTATTTGGGGTTTTCTTCTATTTTTTGGCGTGATCCTGTTCTTTTTTGGGGTGTATTTGAAGTGTTTTGGGGTCTCCGTTGGGTTTTGTTTGGTTCTCGTTGGTCATCATGGTGGAAAAGGGTAAATTGTGGTTTTTGGAGAACATCAGGTAGGTTTAGGGTTGTTTTGGGGTGGATCTATGGTTTTGGGGGATTTTCTTCCAGTTTTGGTGGTGATCCTTTTCTTGTTTGGGGTGTTTTTGACGTGTTTTGGTGTCTCCATTAGGTTTTGTTGGGTTCTTGTTTGTCATTATGTTAAATAGGTGTGGATTGTGGGTTTTGGAGAACATCAGGTAGGTTTAGGGTGGTTTTGGGGTGGATCTATGGTTTTGGGGGATTTTCTTCCAGTTTTGGTGGTGATGCCGTTCTTGTTTGGGGTGTTTTTGACGTTTTTTGGGGTCTCTGTTGGGTTCTGTTGGGTTCTCGTTGGTCATCGTGTTGGAAAAGGGTAAATTGTGGTTTTTGGAGAAGATCAGGTAGGTTTAGGGTGGTTTTGGGGTGGATCTATGGTTTTGGGGGATTTTCTTCCAGTTTTGGTGGTGATGCCGTTCTTGTTTGGGGTGTTTTTGACGTTTTTTGGGGTCTCCGTTGGGTTTTGTTGGGTTCTCGTTGGTTATCATGGTGGAAAAGGGTAAATTGTGGGTTTTGGAGAACATCAGGTAGGTTTAGGGGTGGTTTTGGGGTGGATCTATGGTTTTGGAGGATTTTCTTCAAGTTTTGGGGGTGATGCCGATATTTTTTGGGGTGTTTTTGACGTGTTTTGGGGTCTCCATTAGGTTTTGTTGGGTTCTTGTTGGTCATTATGTTAAATAGGAGTGGATTGTGGGTTTTGGAGAACATCAGGTAGTTTTAGGGTGGTTTTGGGGTGGATCTATGGTTTTGGGGGATTTTCTTCCAGTTTTGGTGGTGATGCCGTTCTTGTTTGGGGTGTTTTTGACGTTTTTTGGGGTCTCTGTTGGGTTCTGTTGGGTTCTCGTTGGTCATCGTGTTGGAAAAGGGTAAATTGTGGTTTTTGGAGAACATCAGGTAGGTTTAGGGTGTCTTTGGGGTGGATCTATGGTTTTGGGGGTTTTCTTCCAGTTTTGGGGGTGATGCCATTCTTGTTTGGGGTATTTTTTAAGGTTTTTGTGGTCTCTGTTTGGTTTTGTTGGGTTCTCGTTGGTCATCGTGTTGTAAAAGTGTAAATTGTGGGTTTTGGAGAACTTCAGGTAGGTTTAGGGGGAGTTTTCGCGTGTATTCATGGTATTTGGGGTTTTCTTCTTTTTGGGGGAGTGATCCTCTCCTTTCTTCGGGTGATTTTGAAGTGTTTTGGGGTTTCCGTTGCGTTTCGTTGAATTCCTAATGTGTTTTATGGTGGTTTGGAGTGTGCTTTGGGATTAGGAGAACATCAGGTAGGTTTAGGGTGTCTTTGGGGTGGATCTATGGTATTTGGGGTTTTCTTCTATTTTTTGGCGTGATCCTGTTCTTTTTTGGGGTGTATTTGAAGTGTTTGGGGTCTCCGTTGGGTTTTGTTTGGTTCTCGTTGGTCATCATGGTGGAAAAGGGTAAATTGTGGTTTTTGGAGAAGATCAGGTAGGTTTAGGGTGGTTTTGGGGTGGATCTATGGTTTTGGCGGATTTTCTTCCAGTTTTGGGGGTGATGCCGTTCTTGTTTGGGGTGTTTTTGACGTGTTTTGGGGTCTCCATTGGGTTTTGTTGGGTTCTCGTTGGTTATCATGGTGGAAAAGGGTAAATTGTGGTTTTTGGAGAACATCAGGTAGGTTTAGGGTGGTTTTGGGGTGGATCTATGGTTTTGGCGGATTTTCTTCCAGTTTTGGTGGTGATCCTTTTCTTGTTTGGGGTGTTTTTGACGTGTTTTGGTGTCTCCATTAGGTTTTGTTGGGTTCTTGTTTGTCATTATGTTAAATAGGTGTGGATTGTGGGTTTTGGAGAACATCAGGTAGGTTTAGGGTGGTTTTGGGGTGGATCTATGGTTTTGGGGGATTTTCTTCCAGTTTTGGGGGTGATGCCGTTCTTGTTTGGGGTGTTTTTGACGTTTTTGGAGTCTCTGTTGGGTTCTGTTTGGTTCTCGTTTGTTATCATGGTGGAAAAGGGTAAATTGTGGTTTTTGGAGAAGATCAGGTAGGTTTAGGGTGGTTTTGGGGTGGATCTATGGTTTTGGCGGATTTTCTTCCAGTTTTGGGGGTGATGCCGTTCTTGTTTGGGGTGTTTTTGACGTTTTTTGGGGTCTCCATTGGGTTTTGTTGGGTTCTCGTTGGTTATCATGGTGGAAAAGGGTAAATTGTGGTTTTTGGAGAACATCAGGTAGGTTTAGGGTGGTTTTGGGGTGGATCTATGGTTTTGGCAGATTTTCTTCCAGTTTTGGGGGTGATGCCGATATTTTTTGGGGTGTTTTTTACGTGTTTTGTGGTCTCCATTAGGTTTTGTTTGGTTCTTGTTTGTCATTATGTTAAATAGGAGTGGATTGTGGGTTTTGGAGAACATCAGGTAGTTTTAGGGTGGTTTTGGGGTGGATCTATGGATTTGGGGGATTTTCTTCCAGTTTTGGTGGTGATGCCGTTCTTGTTTGGGGTGTTTTTGACGTGTTTTGGTGTCTCCATTAGGTTTTATTGGGTTCTTGTTTGTCATTATGTTAAATAGGTGTGGATTGTGGGTTTTGGAGAACATCAGGTAGGTTTAGGGTGGTTTTGGGGTGGATCTATGGTTTTGGGGGATTTTCTTCCAGTTTTGGGGGTGATGCCGTTCTTGTTTGGGGTGTTTTTGACGTTTTTTGGGGTCTCTGTTGGGTTCTGTTTGGTTCTCGTTGGTCATCGTGTTGGAAAAGGGTAAATTGTGGTTTTTGGAGAAGATCAGGTAGGTTTAGGGTGGTTTTGGGGTGGATCTATGGTTTTGGGGGATTTTCTTCCAGTTTTGGTGGTGATGCCGTTCTTGTTTGGGGTGTTTTTGACGTTTTTTGGGGTCTCCGTTGGGTTTTGTTGGGTTCTCGTTGGTTATCATGGTGGAAAAGGGTAAATTGTGGGTTTTGGAGAAGATCAGGTAGGTTTAGGGTGGTTTTGGGGTGGATCTATGGTTTTGGGGGATTTTCTTCCAATTTTGGGGGTGATGCCTATATTTTTTGGGGTGTTTTTTACGTGTTTTGGGGTCTCCATTAGGTTTTGTTGGGTTCTTGTTTGTCATTATGTTAAATAGGAGTGGATTGTGGGTTTTGGAGAACATCAGGTAGTTTTAGGGTGGTTTTGGGGTGGATCTATGGTTTTGGGGGATTTTCTTCCAGTTTTGGTGGTGATGCCATTCTTGTTTGGGGTGTTTTTGACGTTTTTTGGGGTCTCTGTTGGGTTCTGTTGGGTTCTCGTTGGTCATCGTGTTGGAAAAGGGTAAATTGTGGTTTTTGGAGAACATCAGGTAGGTTTAGGGTGTCTTTGGGGTGGATCTATGGTTTTGGGGGATTTTCTTCCAGTTTTGGGGGTGATGCCGTTCTTGTTTGGGGTGTTTTTGACGTGTTTTGGTGTCTCCATTAGGTTTTGTTGGGTTCTTGTTTGTCATTATGTTAAATAGGTGTGGATTGTGGGTTTTGGAGAACATCAGGTAGTTTTAGGGTGGTTTTGGGGTGGATCTATGGTTTTGGGGGATTTTCTTCCAGTTTTGGGGGTGATGCCGTTCTTGTTTGGGGTGTTTTTGACGTTTTTTGGGGTCTCTGTTGGGTTCTGTTGGGTTCTCGTTGGTCATCGTGTTGGAAAAGGGTAAATTGTGGTTTTTGGAGAACATCAGGTAGGTTTAGGGTGGTTTTGGGGTGGATCTATGGTTTTGGCAGATTTTCTTCCAGTTTTGGGGGTGATGCCGATATTTTTTGGGGTGTTTTTTACGTGTTTTGTGGTCTCCATTAGGTTTTGTTTGGTTCTTGTTTGTCATTATGTTAAATAGGAGTGGATTGTGGGTTTTGGAGAACATCAGGTAGTTTTAGGGTGGTTTTTGGGGTGGATCTATGGATTTGGGGGATTTTCTTCCAGTTTTGGTGGTGATGCCGTTCTTGTTTGGGGTGTTTTTGACGTGTTTTGGTGTCTCCATTAGGTTTTATTGGGTTCTTGTTTGTCATTATGTTAAATAGGTGTGGATTGTGGGTTTTGGAGAACATCAGGTAGGTTTAGGGTGGTTTTGGGGTGGATCTATGGTTTTGGGGGATTTTCTTCCAGTTTTGGGGGTGATGCCGTTCTTGTTTGGGGTGTTTTTGACGTTTTTTGGGGTCTCTGTTGGGTTCTGTTTGGTTCTCGTTGGTCATCGTGTTGGAAAAGGGTAAATTGTGGTTTTTGGAGAAGATCAGGTAGGTTTAGGGTGGTTTTGGGGTGGATCTATGGTTTTGGGGGATTTTCTTCCAGTTTTGGTGGTGATGCCGTTCTTGTTTGGGGTGTTTTTGACGTTTTTTGGGGTCTCCGTTGGGTTTTGTTGGGTTCTCGTTGGTTATCATGGTGGAAAAGGGTAAATTGTGGGTTTTGGAGAAGATCAGGTAGGTTTAGGGTGGTTTTGGGGTGGATCTATGGTTTTGGGGGATTTTCTTCCAATTTTGGGGGTGATGCCTATATTTTTTGGGGTGTTTTTTACGTGTTTTGGGGTCTCCATTAGGTTTTGTTGGGTTCTTGTTTGTCATTATGTTAAATAGGAGTGGATTGTGGGTTTTGGAGAACATCAGGTAGTTTTAGGGTGGTTTTGGGGTGGATCTATGGTTTTGGGGGATTTTCTTCCAGTTTTGGTGGTGATGCCATTCTTGTTTGGGGTGTTTTTGACGTTTTTTGGGGTCTCTGTTGGGTTCTGTTGGGTTCTCGTTGGTCATCGTGTTGGAAAAGGGTAAATTGTGGTTTTTGGAGAACATCAGGTAGGTTTAGGGTGTCTTTGGGGTGGATCTATGGTTTTGGGGGATTTTCTTCCAGTTTTGGGGGTGATGCCGTTCTTGTTTGGGGTGTTTTTGACGTGTTTTGGTGTCTCCATTAGGTTTTGTTGGGTTCTTGTTTGTCATTATGTTAAATAGGTGTGGATTGTGGGTTTTGGAGAACATCAGGTAGTTTTAGGGTGGTTTTGGGGTGGATCTATGGTTTTGGGGGATTTTCTTCCAGTTTTGGGGGTGATGCCGTTCTTGTTTGGGGTGTTTTTGACGTTTTTTGGGGTCTCTGTTGGGTTCTGTTGGGTTCTCGTTGGTCATCGTGTTGGAAAAGGGTAAATTGTGGTTTTTGGAGAACATCAGGTAGGTTTAGGGTGTCTTTGGGGTGGATCTATGGTTTTGGGGGTTTTCTTCCAGTTTTGGGGGTGATGCCATTCTTGTTTGGGGTATTTTTTAAGGTTTTTGTGGTCTCTGTTTGGTTTTGTTGGGTTCTCGTTGGTCATCGTGTTGTAAAAGTGTAAATTGTGGGTTTTGGAGAACTTCAGGTAGGTTTAGGGGGAGTTTTCGCGTGGATTCATGGTATTTGGGGTTTTCTTCTTTTGGGGGGAGTGATCCTCTCCTTTCTTCGGGTGATTTTGAAGTGTTTTGGGGTTTCCGTTGCGTTTCGTTGAATTCCTAATGTGTTTTATGGTGGTTTGGAGTGTGCTTTGGGATTAGGAGAACATCAGGTAGGTTTAGGGTGTCTTTGGGGTGGATCTATGGTATTTGGGGTTTTCTTCTATTTTTAGGCGTGATCCTGTTCTTTTTTGGGGTGTATTTGAAGTGTTTTGGGGTCTCCGTTGGGTTTTGTTTGGTTCTCGTTGGTCATCATGGTGGAAAAGGGTAAATTGTGGGTTTTGGAGAAGATCAGGTAGGTTTAGGGTGGTTTTGGGGTGGATCTATGGTTTTGGTGTATTTTCTTCCAGTTTTGGTGGTGATCCTTTTCTTGTTTGGGGTGTTTTTGACATGTTTTGGTGTCTCCATTAGGTTTTGTTGGGTTCTTGTTTGTCATTATGTTAAATAGGTGTGGATTGTGGGTTTTGGAGAACATCAGGTAGTTTTAGGGTGGTTTTGGGGTGGATCTATGGTTTTGGGGGATTTTCTTCCAGTTTTGGTGGTGATGCCGTTCTTGTTTGGGGTGTTTTTGACGTGTTTTGGTGTCTCCATTAGGTTTTGTTGGGTTCTTGTTTGTCATTATGTTAAATAGGAGTGGATTGTGGGTTTTGGAGAACATCAGGTAGTTTTAGGGTGGTTTTGGGGTGGATCTATGGATTTGGGGGATTTTCTTCCAGTTTTGGTGGTGATGCCGTTCTTGTTTGGGGTGTTTTTGACGTTTTTTGGGGTCTCCGTTGGGTTTTGTTGGGTTCTCGTTGGTTATCATGGTGGAAAAGGGTAAATTGTGGGTTTTGGAGAAGATCAGGTAGGTTTAGGGTGGTTTTGGGGTGGATCTATGGTTTTGGGGGATTTTCTTCCAATTTTGGGGGTGATGCCTATATTTTTTGGGGTGTTTTTTACGTGTTTTGGGGTCTCCATTAGGTTTTGTTGGGTTCTTGTTTGTCATTATGTTAAATAGGAGTGGATTGTGGGTTTTGGAGAACATCAGGTAGTTTTAGGGTGGTTTTGGGGTGGATCTATGGTTTTGGGGGATTTTCTTCCAGTTTTGGTGGTGATGCCATTCTTGTTTGGGGTGTTTTTGACGTTTTTTGGGGTCTCTGTTGGGTTCTGTTGGGTTCTCGTTGGTCATCGTGTTGGAAAAGGGTAAATTGTGGTTTTTGGAGAACATCAGGTAGGTTTAGGGTGTCTTTGGGGTGGATCTATGGTTTTGGGGGATTTTCTTCCAGTTTTGGGGGTGATGCCGTTCTTGTTTGGGGTGTTTTTGACGTGTTTTGGTGTCTCCATTAGGTTTTATTGGGTTCTTGTTTGTCATTATGTTAAATAGGTGTGGATTGTGGGTTTTGGAGAACATCAGGTAGTTTTAGGGTGGTTTTGGGGTGGATCTATGGTTTTGGGGATTTTCTTCCAGTTTTGGGGGTGATGCCGTTCTTGTTTGGGGTGTTTTTGACGTTTTTTGGGGTCTCTGTTGGGTTCTGTTGGGTTCTCGTTGGTCATCGTGTTGGAAAAGGGTAAATTGTGGTTTTTGGAGAACATCAGGTAGGTTTAGGGTGTCTTTGGGGTGGATCTATGGTTTTGGGGGTTTTCTTCCAGTTTTGGGGGTGATGCCATTCTTGTTTGGGGTATTTTTTAAGGTTTTTGTGGTCTCTGTTTGGTTTTGTTGGGTTCTCGTTGGTCATCGTGTTGTAAAAGTGTAAATTGTGGGTTTTGGAGAACTTCAGGTAGGTTTAGGGGGAGTTTTCGCGTGGATTCATGGTATTTGGGGTTTTCTTCTTTTTGGGGGAGTGATCCTCTCCTTTCTTCGGGTGATTTTGAAGTGTTTTGGGGTTTCCGTTGCGTTTCGTTGAATTCCTAATGTGTTTTATGGTGGTTTGGAGTGTGCTTTGGGATTAGGAGAACATCAGGTAGGTTTAGGGTGTCTTTGGGGTGGATCTATGGTATTTGGGGTTTTCTTCTATTTTTTGGCGTGATCCTGTTCTTTTTTGGGGTGTATTTGAAGTGTTTTGGGGTCTCCGTTGGGTTTTGTTTGGTTCTCGTTGGTCATCATGGTGGAAAAGGGTAAATTGTGGGTTTTGGAGAAGATCAGGTAGGTTTAGGGTGGTTTTGGGGTGGATCTATGGTTTTGGTGTATTTTCTTCCAGTTTTGGTGGTGATCCTTTTCTTGTTTGGGGTGTTTTTGACGTGTTTTGGTGTCTCCATTAGGTTTTGTTGGGTTCTTGTTTGTCATTATGTTAAATAGGTGTGGATTGTGGGTTTTGGAGAACATCAGGTAGTTTTAGGGTGGTTTTGGGGTGGATCTATGGTTTTGGGGGATTTTCTTCCAGTTTTGGTGGTGATGCCGTTCTTGTTTGGGGTGTTTTTGACGTGTTTTGGTGTCTCCATTAGGTTTTGTTGGGTTCTTGTTTGTCATTATGTTAAATAGGTGTGGATTGTGGGTTTTGGAGAACATCAGGTAGGTTTAGGGTGTCTTTGGGGTGGATCTATGGTTTTGGGGGTTTTCTTCCAGTTTTGGGGGTGATGCCATTCTTGTTTGGGGTATTTTTTTAAGGTTTTGTGGTCTCTGTTTGGTTTTGTTGGGTTCTCGTTGGTCATCGTGTTGTAAAAGTGTAAATTGTGGGTTTTGGAGAACTTCAGGTAGGTTTAGGGGGAGTTTTCGCGTGGATTCATGGTATTTGGGGTTTTCTTCTTTTTGGGGGAGTGATCCTCTCCTTTCTTCGGGTGATTTTGAAGTGTTTTGGGGTTTCCGTTGCGTTTCGTTGAATTCCTAATGTGTTTTATGGTGGTTTGGAGTGTGCTTTGGGATTAGGAGAACATCAGGTAGGTTTAGGGTGTCTTTGGGGTGGATCTATGGTATTTGGGGTTTTCTTCTATTTTTTGGCGTGATCCTGTTCTTTTTTGGGGTGTATTTGAAGTGTTTTGGGGTCTCCGTTGGGTTTTGTTTGGTTCTCGTTGGTCATCATGGTGGAAAAGGGTAAATTGTGGGTTTTGGAGAAGATCAGGTAGGTTTAGGGTGGTTTTGGGGTGGATCTATGGTTTTGGGGGATTTTCTTCCAGTTTTGGTGGTGATCCTTTTCTTGTTTGGGGTGTTTTGACGTGTTTTGGTGTCTCCATTAGGTTTTGTTGGGTTCTTGTTTGTCATTATGTTAAATAGGTGTGGATTGTGGGTTTTGGAGAACATCAGGTAGGTTTAGGGTGGTTTTGGGGTGGATCTATGGTTTTGGGGGATTTTCTTCCAGTTTTGGGGGTGATGCCGTTTTTGTTTGGGGTGTTTTTGACGTTTTTGGAGTCTCTGTTGGGTTCTGTTTGGTTCTCGTTTGTTATCATGGTGGAAAAGGGTAAATTGTGGTTTTTGGAGAAGATCAGGTAGGTTTAGGGTGGTTTTGGGGTGGATCTATGGTTTTGGCGGATTTTCTTCCAGTTTTGGGGGTGATGCCGTTCTTGTTTGGGGTGTTTTTGACGTTTTTTGGGGTCTCCGTTGGGTTTTCTTGGGTTCTCGTTGGTTATCATGGTGGAAAAGGGTAAATTGTGGTTTTTGGAGAACATCAGGTAGGTTTAGGGTGGTTTTGGGGTGGATCTATGGTTTTGGCAGATTTTCTTCCAGTTTTGGGGGTGATGCCGATATTTTTTGGGGTGTTTTTTACGTGTTTTGTGGTCTCCATTAGGTTTTGTTTGGTTCTTGTTTGTCATTATGTTAAATAGGAGTGGATTGTGGGTTTTGGAGAACATCAGGTAGTTTTAGGGTGGTTTTGGGGTGGATCTATGGATTTGGGGGATTTTCTTCCAGTTTTGGTGGTGATGCCGTTCTTGTTTGGGGTGTTTTTGACGTGTTTTGGTGTCTCCATTAGGTTTTATTGGGTTCTTGTTTGTCATTATGTTAAATAGGTGTGGATTGTGGGTTTTGGAGAACATCAGGTAGGTTTAGGGTGGTTTTGGGGTGGATCTATGGTTTTGGGGGATTTTCTTCCAGTTTTGGGGGTGATGCCGTTCTTGTTTGGGGTGTTTTTGACGTTTTTTGGGGTCTCCGTTGGGTTTTGTTGGGTTCTCGTTGGTTATCATGGTGGAAAAGGGTAAATTGTGGGTTTTGGAGAAGATCAGGTAGGTTTAGGGTGGTTTTGGGGTGGATCTATGGTTTTGGGGGATTTTCTTCCAATTTTGGGGGTGATGCCTATATTTTTTGGGGTGTTTTTTACGTGTTTTGGGGTCTCCATTAGGTTTTGTTGGGTTCTTGTTTGTCATTATGTTAAATAGGAGTGGATTGTGGGTTTTGGAGAACATCAGGTAGTTTTAGGGTGGTTTTGGGGTGGATCTATGGTTTTGGGGGATTTTCTTCCAGTTTTGGTGGTGATGCCATTCTTGTTTGGGGTGTTTTTGACGTTTTTTGGGGTCTCTGTTGGGTTCTGTTGGGTTCTCGTTGGTCATCGTGTTGGAAAAGGGTAAATTGTGGTTTTTGGAGAACATCAGGTAGGTTTAGGGTGTCTTTGGGGTGGATCTATGGTTTTGGGGGATTTTCTTCCAGTTTTGGGGGTGATGCCGTTCTTGTTTGGGGTGTTTTTGACGTGTTTTGGTGTCTCCATTAGGTTTTGTTGGGTTCTTGTTTGTCATTATGTTAAATAGGTGTGGATTGTGGGTTTTGGAGAACATCAGGTAGTTTTAGGGTGGTTTTGGGGTGGATCTATGGTTTTGGGGGATTTTCTTCCAGTTTTGGGGGTGATGCCGTTCTTGTTTGGGGTGTTTTTGACGTTTTTTGGGGTCTCTGTTGGGTTCTGTTGGGTTCTCGTTGGTCATCGTGTTGGAAAAGGGTAAATTGTGGTTTTTGGAGAACATCAGGTAGGTTTAGGGTGTCTTTGGGGTGGATCTATGGTTTTGGGGGTTTTCTTCCAGTTTTGGGGGTGATGCCATTCTTGTTTGGGGTATTTTTTAAGGTTTTTGTGGTCTCTGTTTGGTTTTGTTGGGTTCTCGTTGGTCATCGTGTTGTAAAAGTGTAAATTGTGGGTTTTGGAGAACTTCAGGTAGGTTTAGGGGGAGTTTTCGCGTGGATTCATGGTATTTGGGGTTTTCTTCTTTTTGGGGGAGTGATCCTCTCCTTTCTTCGGGTGATTTTGAAGTGTTTTGGGGTTTCCGTTGCGTTTCGTTGAATTCCTAATGTGTTTTATGGTGGTTTGGAGTGTGCTTTGGGATTAGGAGAACATCAGGTAGGTTTAGGGTGTCTTTGGGGTGGATCTATGGTATTTGGGGTTTTCTTCTATTTTTTGGCGTGATCCTGTTCTTTTTTGGGGTGTATTTGAAGTGTTTTGGGGTCTCCGTTGGGTTTTGTTTGGTTCTCGTTGGTCATCATGGTGGAAAAGGGTAAATTGTGGGTTTTGGAGAAGATCAGGTAGGTTTAGGGTGGTTTTGGGGTGGATCTATGGTTTTGGTGTATTTTCTTCCAGTTTTGGTGGTGATCCTTTTCTTGTTTGGGGTGTTTTGACGTGTTTTGGTGTCTCCATTAGGTTTTGTTGGGTTCTTGTTTGTCATTATGTTAAATAGGTGTGGATTGTGGGTTTTGGAGAACATCAGGTAGTTTTAGGGTGGTTTTGGGGTGGATCTATGGTTTTGGGGGATTTTCTTCCAGTTTTGGTGGTGATGCCGTTCTTGTTTGGGGTGTTTTTGACGTGTTTTGGTGTCTCCATTAGGTTTTGTTGGGTTCTTGTTTGTCATTATGTTAAATAGGTGTGGATTGTGGGTTTTGGAGAACATCAGGTAGGTTTAGGGTGTCTTTGGGGTGGATCTATGGTTTTGGGGGTTTTCTTCCAGTTTTGGGGGTGATGCCATTCTTGTTTGGGGTATTTTTTAAGGTTTTTGTGGTCTCTGTTTGGTTTTGTTGGGTTCTCGTTGGTCATCGTGTTGTAAAAGTGTAAATTGTGGGTTTTGGAGAACTTCAGGTAGGTTTAGGGGGAGTTTTCGCGTGGATTCATGGTATTTGGGGTTTTCTTCTTTTGGGGGGAGTGATCCTCTCCTTTCTTCGGGTGATTTTGAAGTGTTTTGGGGTTTCCGTTGCGTTTCGTTGAATTCCTAATGTGTTTTATGGTGGTTTGGAGTGTGCTTTGGGATTAGGAGAACATCAGGTAGGTTTAGGGTGTCTTTGGGGTGGATCTATGGTATTTGGGGTTTTCTTCTATTTTTTGGCGTGATCCTGTTCTTTTTTGGGGTGTATTTGAAGTGTTTTGGGGTCTCCGTTGGGTTTTGTTTGGTTCTCGTTGGTCATCATGGTGGAAAAGGGTAAATTGTGGGTTTTGGAGAAGATCAGGTAGGTTTAGGGTGGTTTTGGGGTGGATCTATGGTTTTGGGGGATTTTCTTCCAGTTTTGGTGGTGATCCTTTTCTTGTTTGGGGTGTTTTTGACGTGTTTTGGTGTCTCCATTAGGTTTTGTTGGGTTCTTGTTTGTCATTATGTTAAATAGGTGTGGATTGTGGGTTTTGGAGAACATCAGGTAGGTTTAGGGTGGTTTTGGGGTGGATCTATGGTTTTGGGGGATTTTCTTCCAGTTTTGGGGGTGATGCCGTTTTTGTTTGGGGTGTTTTTGACGTTTTTGGAGTCTCTGTTGGGTTCTGTTTGGTTCTCGTTTGTTATCATGGTGGAAAAGGGTAAATTGTGGTTTTTGGAGAAGATCAGGTAGGTTTAGGGTGGTTTTGGGGTGGATCTATGGTTTTGGCGGATTTTCTTCCAGTTTTGGGGGTGATGCCGTTCTTGTTTGGGGTGTTTTTGACGTTTTTTGGGGTCTCCGTTGGGTTTTCTTGGGTTCTCGTTGGTTATCATGGTGGAAAAGGGTAAATTGTGGTTTTTGGAGAACATCAGGTAGGTTTAGGGTGGTTTTGGGGTGGATCTATGGTTTTGGCAGATTTTCTTCCAGTTTTGGGGGTGATGCCGATATTTTTTGGGGTGTTTTTTTACGTGTTTTGTGGTCTCCATTAGGTTTTGTTTGGTTCTTGTTTGTCATTATGTTAAATAGGAGTGGATTGTGGGTTTTGGAGAACATCAGGTAGTTTTAGGGTGGTTTTGGGGTGGATCTATGGATTTGGGGGATTTTCTTCCAGTTTTGGTGGTGATGCCGTTCTTGTTTGGGGTGTTTTTGACGTGTTTTGGTGTCTCCATTAGGTTTTATTGGGTTCTTGTTTGTCATTATGTTAAATAGGTGTGGATTGTGGGTTTTGGAGAACATCAGGTAGGTTTAGGGTGGTTTTGGGGTGGATCTATGGTGTTTTGGGGGATTTTCTTCCAGTTTTGGGGGTGATGCCGTTCTTGTTTGGGGTGTTTTTGACGTTTTTTGGGGTCTCCGTTGGGTTTTGTTGGGTTCTCGTTGGTTATCATGGTGGAAAAGGGTAAATTGTGGGTTTTGGAGAAGATCAGGTAGGTTTAGGGTGGTTTTGGGGTGGATCTATGGTTTTGGGGGGATTTTTCTTCCAATTTTGGGGGTGATGCCTATATTTTTTGGGGTGTTTTTTACGTGTTTTGGGGTCTCCATTAGGTTTTGTTGGGTTCTTGTTTGTCATTATGTTAAATAGGAGTGGATTGTGGGTTTTGGAGAACATCAGGTAGTTTTAGGGTGGTTTTGGGGTGGATCTATGGTTTTGGGGGATTTTCTTCCAGTTTTGGTGGTGATGCCATTCTTGTTTGGGGTGTTTTTGACGTTTTTTGGGGTCTCTGTTGGGTTCTGTTGGGTTCTCGTTGGTCATCGTGTTGGAAAAGGGTAAATTGTGGTTTTTGGAGAACATCAGGTAGGTTTAGGGTGTCTTTGGGGTGGATCTATGGTTTTGGGGGATTTTCTTCCAGTTTTGGGGGTGATGCCGTTCTTGTTTGGGGTGTTTTTGACGTGTTTGGTGTCTCCATTAGGTTTTGTTGGGTTCTTGTTTGTCATTATGTTAAATAGGTGTGATTGTGGGTTTTGGAGAACATCAGGTAGTTTTAGGGTGGTTTTGGGGTGGATCTATGGTTTTGGGGGATTTTCTTCCAGTTTTGGGGGTGATGCCGTTCTTGTTTGGGGTGTTTTTGACGTTTTTTGGGGTCTCTGTTGGGTTCTGTTGGGTTCTCGTTGGTCATCGTGTTGGAAAAGGGTAAATTGTGGTTTTTGGAGAACATCAGGTAGGTTTAGGGTGTCTTTGGGGTGGATCTATGGTTTTGGGGGTTTTCTTCCAGTTTTGGGGGTGATGCCATTCTTGTTTGGGGTATTTTTTAAGGTTTTTGTGGTCTCTGTTTGGTTTTGTTGGGTTCTCGTTGGTCATCGTGTTGTAAAAGTGTAAATTGTGGGTTTTGGAGAACTTCAGGTAGGTTTAGGGGGAGTTTTCGCGTGGATTCATGGTATTTGGGGTTTTCTTCTTTTTGGGGGAGTGATCCTCTCCTTTCTTCGGGTGATTTTGAAGTGTTTTGGGGTTTCCGTTGCGTTTCGTTGAATTCCTAATGTGTTTTATGGTGGTTTGGAGTGTGCTTTGGGATTAGGAGAACATCAGGTAGGTTTAGGGTGTCTTTGGGGTGGATCTATGGTATTTGGGGTTTTCTTCTATTTTTGGCGTGATCCTGTTCTTTTTTGGGGTGTATTTGAAGTGTTTTGGGGTCTCCGTTGGGTTTTGTTTGGTTCTCGTTGGTCATCATGGTGGAAAAGGGTAAATTGTGGGTTTTGGAGAAGATCAGGTAGGTTTAGGGTGGTTTTGGGGTGGATCTATGGTTTTGGTGTATTTTCTTCCAGTTTTGGTGGTGATCCTTTTCTTGTTTGGGGTGTTTTTGACGTGTTTTGGTGTCTCCATTAGGTTTTGTTGGGTTCTTGTTTGTCATTATGTTAAATAGGTGTGGATTGTGGGTTTTGGAGAACATCAGGTAGTTTTAGGGTGGTTTTGGGGTGGATCTATGGTTTTGGGGGATTTTCTTCCAGTTTTGGTGGTGATGCCGTTCTTGTTTGGGGTGTTTTTGACGTGTTTTGGTGTCTCCATTAGGTTTTGTTGGGTTCTTGTTTGTCATTATGTTAAATAGGTGTGGATTGTGGGTTTTGGAGAACATCAGGTAGGTTTAGGGTGTCTTTGGGGTGGATCTATGGTTTTGGGGGTTTTCTTCCAGTTTTGGGGGTGATGCCATTCTTGTTTGGGGTATTTTTTAAGGTTTTTGTGGTCTCTGTTTGGTTTTGTTGGGTTCTCGTTGGTCATCGTGTTGTAAAAGTGTAAATTGTGGGTTTTGGAGAACTTCAGGTAGGTTTAGGGGGAGTTTTCGCGTGGATTCATGGTATTTGGGGTTTTCTTCTTTTGGGGGGAGTGATCCTCTCCTTTCTTCGGGTGATTTTGAAGTGTTTTGGGGTTTCCGTTGCGTTTCGTTGAATTCCTAATGTGTTTTATGGTGGTTTGGAGTGTGCTTTGGGATTAGGAGAACATCAGGTAGGTTTAGGGTGTCTTTGGGGTGGATCTATGGTATTTGGGGTTTTCTTCTATTTTTTGGCGTGATCCTGTTCTTTTTTGGGGTGTATTTGAAGTGTTTTGGGGTCTCCGTTGGGTTTTGTTTGGTTCTCGTTGGTCATCATGGTGGAAAAGGGTAAATTGTGGTTTTTGGAGAAGATCAGGTAGGTTTAGGGTGGTTTTGGGGTGGATCTATGGTTTTGGGGGATTTTCTTCCAGTTTTGGTGGTGATCCTTTTCTTGTTTGGGGTGTTTTTGACGTGTTTTGGTGTCTCCATTAGGTTTTGTTGGGTTCTTGTTTGTCATTATGTTAAATAGGTGTGGATTGTGGGTTTTGGAGAACATCAGGTAGGTTTAGGGTGGTTTTGGGGTGGATCTATGGTTTTGGGGGATTTTCTTCCAGTTTTGGGGGTGATGCCGTTTTTGTTTGGGGTGTTTTTGACGTTTTTGGAGTCTCTGTTGGGTTCTGTTTGGTTCTCGTTTGTTATCATGGTGGAAAAGGGTAAATTGTGGTTTTTGGAGAAGATCAGGTAGGTTTAGGGTGGTTTTGGGGTGGATCTCTGGTTTTGGCGGATTTTCTTCCAGTTTTGGGGGTGATGCCGTTCTTGTTTGGGGTGTTTTTGACGTTTTTTGGGGTCTCCGTTGGGTTTTGTTGGGTTCTCGTTGGTTATCATGGTGGAAAAGGGTAAATTGTGGTTTTTGGAGAACATCAGGTAGGTTTAGGGTGGTTTTGGGGTGGATCTATGGTTTTGGCAGATTTTCTTCCAGTTTTGGGGGTGATGCCGATATTTTTTGGGGTGTTTTTTACGTGTTTTGTGGTCTCCATTAGGTTTTGTTTGGTTCTTGTTTGTCATTATGTTAAATAGGAGTGGATTGTGGGTTTTGGAGAACATCAGGTAGTTTTAGGGTGGTTTTGGGGTGGATCTATGGTTTTGGGGGATTTTCTTCCAGTTTTGGTGGTGATGCCGTTCTTGTTTGGGGTGTTTTTGACGTGTTTTGGTGTCTCCATTAGGTTTTATTGGGTTCTTGTTTGTCATTATGTTAAATAGGTGTGGATTGTGGGTTTTGGAGAACATCAGGTAGGTTTAGGGTGGTTTTGGGGTGGATCTATGGTTTTGGGGGATTTTCTTCCAGTTTTGGGGGTGATGCCGTTCTTGTTTGGGGTGTTTTTGACGTTTTTTGGGGTCTCTGTTGGGTTCTGTTTGGTTCTCGTTGGTCATCGTGTTGGAAAAGGGTAAATTGTGGTTTTTGGAGAAGATCAGGTAGGTTTAGGGTGGTTTTGGGGTGGATCTATGGTTTTGGGGGATTTTCTTCCAGTTTTGGTGGTGATGCCATTCTTGTTTGGGGTGTTTTTGACGTTTTTTGGGGTCTCCGTTGGGTTTTGTTGGGTTCTCGTTGGTTATCATGGTGGAAAAGGGTAAATTGTGGGTTTTGGAGAAGATCAGGTAGGTTTAGGGTGGTTTTGGGGTGGATCTATGGTTTTGGGGGATTTTCTTCCAATTTTGGGGGTGATGCCTATATTTTTTGGGGTGTTTTTTACGTGTTTTGGGGTCTCCATTAGGTTTTGTTGGGTTCTTGTTTGTCATTATGTTAAATAGGAGTGGATTGTGGGTTTTGGAGAACATCAGGTAGTTTTAGGGTGGTTTTGGGGTGGATCTATGGTTTTGGGGGATTTTCTTCCAGTTTTGGTGGTGATGCCGTTCTTGTTTGGGGTGTTTTTGACGTTTTTTGGGGTCTCTGTTGGGTTCTGTTGGGTTCTCGTTGGTCATCGTGTTGGAAAAGGGTAAATTGTGTTTTTTGGAGAACATCAGGTAGGTTTAGGGTGTCTTTGGGGTGGATCTATGGTTTTGGGGGTTTTCTTCCAGTTTTGGGGGTGATGCCATTCTTGTTTGGGGTATTTTTTAAGGTTTTTGTGGTCTCTGTTTGGTTTTGTTGGGTTCTCGTTGGTCATCGTGTTGTAAAAGTGTAAATTGTGGGTTTTGGAGAACTTCAGGTAGGTTTAGGGGGAGTTTTCGCGTGGATTCATGGTATTTGGGGTTTTCTTCTTTTTGGGGAGTGATCCTCTCCTTTCTTCGGGTGATTTTGAAGTGTTTTGGGGTTTCCGTTGCGTTTCGTTGAATTCCTAATGTGTTTTATGGTGGTTTGGAGTGTGCTTTGGGATTAGGAGAACATCAGGTAGGTTTAGGGTGTCTTTGGGGTGGATCTATGGTATTTGGGGTTTTCTTCTATTTTTTGGCGTGATCCTGTTCTTTTTTGGGGTGTATTTGAAGTGTTTTGGGGTCTCCGTTGGGTTTTGTTTGGTTCTCGTTGGTCATCATGGTGGAAAAGGGTAAATTGTGGGTTTTGGAGAAGATCAGGTAGGTTTAGGGTGGTTTTGGGGTGGATCTATGGTTTTGGTGTATTTTCTTCCAGTTTTGGTGGTGATCCTTTTCTTGTTTGGGGTGTTTTTGACATGTTTTGGTGTCTCCATTAGGTTTTGTTGGGTTCTTGTTTGTCATTATGTTAAATAGGTGTGGATTGTGGGTTTTGGAGAACATCAGGTAGTTTTAGGGTGGTTTTGGGGTGGATCTATGGTTTTGGGGGATTTTCTTCCAGTTTTGGGGGTGATGCCGTTCTTGTTTGGGGTGTTTTTGACGTGTTTTGGTGTCTCCATTAGGTTTTGTTGGGTTCTTGTTTGTCATTATGTTAAATAGGTGTGGATTGTGGGTTTTGGAGAACATCAGGTAGGTTTAGGGTGTCTTTGGGGTGGATCTATGGTTTTGGGGGTTTTCTTCCAGTTTTGGGGGTGATGCCATTCTTGTTTGGGGTATTTTTTAAGGTTTTTGTGGTCTCTGTTTGGTTTTGTTGGGTTCTCGTTGGTCATCGTGTTGTAAAAGTGTAAATTGTGGGTTTTGGAGAACTTCAGGTAGGTTTAGGGGGAGTTTTCGCGTGGATTCATGGTATTTGGGGTTTTCTTCTTTTTGGGGAGTGATCCTCTCCTTTCTTCGGGTGATTTTGAAGTGTTTTGGGGTTTCCGTTGCGTTTCGTTGAATTCCTAATGTGTTTTATGGTGGTTTGGAGTGTGCTTTGGGATTAGGAGAACATCAGGTAGGTTTAGGGTGTCTTTGGGGTGGATCTATGGTATTTGGGGTTTTCTTCTATTTTTTGGCGTGATCCTGTTCTTTTTTGGGGTGTATTTGAAGTGTTTTGGGGTCTCCGTTGGGTTTTGTTTGGTTCTCGTTGGTCATCATGGTGGAAAAGGGTAAATTGTGGGTTTTGGAGAAGATCAGGTAGGTTTAGGGTGGTTTTGGGGTGGATCTATGGTTTTGGTGTATTTTCTTCCAGTTTTGGTGGTGATCCTTTTCTTGTTTGGGGTGTTTTTGACGTGTTTTGGTGTCTCCATTAGGTTTTGTTGGGTTCTTGTTTGTCATTATGTTAAATAGGTGTGGATTGTGGGTTTTGGAGAACATCAGGTAGTTTTAGGGTGGTTTTGGGGTGGATCTATGGTTTTGGGGGATTTTCTTCCAGTTTTGGTGGTGATGCCGTTCTTGTTTGGGGTGTTTTTGACGTGTTTTGGTGTCTCCATTAGGTTTTGTTGGGTTCTTGTTTGTCATTATGTTAAATAGGTGTGGATTGTGGGTTTTGGAGAACATCAGGTAGGTTTAGGGTGTCTTTGGGGTGGATCTATGGTTTTGGGGGTTTTCTTCCAGTTTTGGGGGTGATGCCATTCTTGTTTGGGGTATTTTTTAAGGTTTTTGTGGTCTCTGTTTGGTTTTGTTGGGTTCTCGTTGGTCATCGTGTTGTAAAAGTGTAAATTGTGGGTTTTGGAGAACTTCAGGTAGGTTTAGGGGGAGTTTTCGCGTGGATTCATGGTATTTGGGGTTTTCTTCTTTTTGGGGGAGTGATCCTCTCCTTTCTTCGGGTGATTTTGAAGTGTTTTGGGGTTTCCGTTGCGTTTCGTTGAATTCCTAATGTGTTTTATGGTGGTTTGGAGTGTGCTTTGGGATTAGGAGAACATCAGGTAGGTTTAGGGTGGTTTTGGGGTGGATCTATGGTTTTGGCGGATTTTCTTCCAGTTTTGGTGGTGATGCCGTTCTTGTTTGGGGTGTTTTTGACGTTTTTTGGGGTCTCTGTTGGGTTCTGTTGGGTTCTCGTTGGTCATCGTGTTGGAAAAGGGTAAATTGTGGTTTTTGGAGAAGATCAGGTAGGTTTAGGGTGGTTTTGGGGTGGATCTATGGTTTTGGTGTATTTTCTTCCAGTTTTGGTGGTGATCCTTTTCTTGTTTGGGGTGTTTTTGACGTGTTTTGGTGTCTCCATTAGGTTTTGTTGGGTTCTTGTTTGTCATTATGTTAAATAGGTGTGGATTGTGGGTTTTGGAGAACATCAGGTAGGTTTAGGGTGGTTTTGGGGTGGATCTATGGTTTTGGGGGATTTTCTTCCAGTTTTGGGGGTGATGCCGTTCTTGTTTGGGGTGTTTTTGACGTTTTTGGAGTCTCTGTTGGGTTCTGTTTGGTTCTCGTTTGTTATCATGGTGGAAAAGGGTAAATTGTGGTTTTTGGAGAAGATCAGGTAGGTTTAGGGTGGTTTTGGGGTGGATCTATGGTTTTGGCGGATTTTCTTCCAGTTTTGGGGGTGATGCCGTTCTTGTTTGGGGTGTTTTTGACGTTTTTTGGGGTCTCCGTTGGGTTTTGTTGGGTTCTCGTTGGTTATCATGGTGGAAAAGGGTAAATTGTGGTTTTTGGAGAACATCAGGTAGGTTTAGGGTGGTTTTGGGGTGGATCTATGGTTTTGGCAGATTTTCTTCCAGTTTTGGGGGTGATGCCGATATTTTTTGGGGTGTTTTTTACGTGTTTTGTGGTCTCCATTAGGTTTTGTTTGGTTCTTGTTTGTCATTATGTTAAATAGGAGTGGATTGTGGGTTTTGGAGAACATCAGGTAGTTTTAGGGTGGTTTTGGGGTGGATCTATGGATTTGGGGGATTTTCTTCCAGTTTTGGTGGTGATGCCGTTCTTGTTTGGGGTGTTTTTGACGTGTTTTGGTGTCTCCATTAGGTTTTATTGGGTTCTTTTTTGTCATTATGTTAAATAGGTGTGGATTGTGGGTTTTGGAGAACATCAGGTAGGTTTAGGGTGGTTTTGGGGTGGATCTATGGTTTTGGGGGATTTTCTTCCAGTTTTGGGGGTGATGCCGTTCTTGTTTGGGGTGTTTTTGACGTTTTTTGGGGTCTCTGTTGGGTTCTGTTTGGTTCTCGTTGGTCATCGTGTTGGAAAAGGGTAAATTGTGGGTTTTGGAGAACATCAGGTAGGTTTAGGGTGGTTTTGGGGTGGATCTATGGTTTTGGGGGATTTTCTTCCAGTTTTGGTGGTGATGCCGTTCTTGTTTGGGGTGTTTTTGACCTTTTTTGGGGTCTCCGTTGGGTTTTGTTGGGTTCTCGTTGGTTATCATGGTGGAAAAGGGTAAATTGTGGGTTTTGGAGAAGATCAGGTAGGTTTAGGGTGGTTTTGGGGTGGATCTATGGTTTTGGGGGATTTTCTTCCAATTTTGGGGGTGATGCCTATATTTTTTGGGGTGTTTTTTACGTGTTTTGGGGTCTCCATTAGGTTTTGTTGGGTTCTTGTTTGTCATTATGTTAAATAGGAGTGGATTGTGGGTTTTGGAGAACATCAGGTAGTTTTAGGGTGGTTTTGGGGTGGATCTATGGTTTTGGGGGATTTTCTTCCAGTTTTGGTGGTGATGCCATTCTTGTTTGGGGTGTTTTTGACGTTTTTTGGGGTCTCTGTTGGGTTCTGTTGGGTTCTCGTTGGTCATCGTGTTGGAAAAGGGTAAATTGTGGGTTTTGGAGAAGATCAGGTAGGTTTAGGGTGGTTTTGGGGTGGATCTATGGTTTTGGGGGATTTTCTTCCAATTTTGGGGGTGATGCCTATATTTTTTGGGGTGTTTTTTACGTGTTTTGGGGTCTCCATTAGGTTTTGTTGTGTTCTTGTTTGTCATTATGTTAAATAGGAGTGGATTGTGGGTTTTGGAGAACATCAGGTAGTTTTAGGGTGGTTTTGGGGTGGATCTATGGTTTTGGGGGATTTTCTTCCAGTTTTGGTGGTGATGCCATTCTTGTTTGGGGTGTTTTTGACGTTTTTTGGGGTCTCTGTTGGGTTCTGTTGGGTTCTCGTTGGTCATCGTGTTGGAAAAGGGTAAATTGTGGGTTTTGGAGAAGATCAGGTAGGTTTAGGGTGGTTTTGGGGTGGATCTATGGTTTGGGGGGATTTTCTTCCAATTTTGGGGGTGATGCCTATATTTTTTGGGGTGTTTTTTACGTGTTTTGGGGTCTCCATTAGGTTTTGTTGTGTTCTTGTTTGTCATTATGTTAAATAGGAGTGGATTGTGGGTTTTGGAGAACATCAGGTAGTTTTAGGGTGGTTTTGGGGTGGATCTATGGTTTTGGGGGATTTTCTTCCAGTTTTGGTGGTGATGCCATTCTTGTTTGGGGTGTTTTTGACGTTTTTTGGGGTCTCTGTTGGGTTCTGTTGGGTTCTCGTTGGTCATCGTGTTGGAAAAGGGTAAATTGTGGTTTTTGGAGAACATCAGGTAGGTTTAGGGTGTCTTTGGGGTGGATCTATGGATTTGGGGGATTTTCTTCCAGTTTTGGGGGTGATGCCGTTCTTGTTTGGGGTGTTTTTGACGTGTTTTGGTGTCTCCATTAGGTTTTGTTGGGTTCTTGTTTGTCATTATGTTAAATAGGTGTGGATTGTGGGTTTTGGAGAACATCAGGTAGTTTTAGGGTGGTTTTGGGGTGGATCTATGGTTTTGGGGGATTTTCTTCCAGTTTTGGGGGTGATGCCGTTCTTGTTTGGGGTGTTTTTGACGTTTTTTGGGGTCTCTGTTGGGTTCTGTTGGGTTCTCGTTGGTCATCGTGTTGGAAAAGGGTAAATTGTGGTTTTTGGAGAACATCAGGTAGGTTTAGGGTGTCTTTGGGGTGGATCTATGGTTTTGGGGGTTTTCTTCCAGTTTTGGGGGTGATGCCATTCTTGTTTGGGGTATTTTTTAAGGTTTTTGTGGTCTCTGTTTGGTTTTGTTGGGTTCTCGTTGGTCATCGTGTTGTAAAAGTGTAAATTGTGGGTTTTGGAGAACTTCAGGTAGGTTTAGGGGGAGTTTTCGCGTGGATTCATGGTATTTGGGGTTTTCTTCTTTTGGGGGGAGTGATCCTCTCCTTTCTTCGGGTGATTTTGAAGTGTTTTGGGGTTTCCGTTGCGTTTCGTTGAATTCCTAATGTGTTTTATGGTGGTTTGGAGTGTGCTTTGGGATTAGGAGAACATCAGGTAGGTTTAGGGTGTCTTTGGGGTGGATCTATGGTATTTGGGGTTTTCTTCTATTTTTTGGCGTGATCCTGTTCTTTTTTGGGGTGTATTTGAAGTGTTTTGGGGTCTCCGTTGGGTTTTGTTTGGTTCTCGTTGGTCATCATGGTGGAAAAGGGTAAATTGTGGGTTTTGGAGAAGATCAGGTAGGTTTAGGGTGGTTTTGGGGTGGATCTATGGTTTTGGTGTATTTTCTTCCAGTTTTGGTCGTGATCCTTTTCTTGTTTGGGGTGTTTTTGACATGTTTTGGTGTCTCCATTAGGTTTTGTTGGGTTCTTGTTTGTCATTATGTTAAATAGGTGTGGATTGTGGGTTTTGGAGAACATCAGGTAGTTTTAGGGTGGTTTTGGGGTGGATCTATGGTTTTGGGGGATTTTCTTCCAGTTTTGGTGGTGATGCCGTTCTTGTTTGGGGTGTTTTTGACGTGTTTTGGTGTCTCCATTAGGTTTTGTTGGGTTCTTGTTTGTCATTATGTTAAATAGGAGTGGATTGTGGGTTTTGGAGAACATCAGGTAGTTTTAGGGTGGTTTTGGGGTGGATCTATGGATTTGGGGGATTTTCTTCCAGTTTTGGTGGTGATGCCGTTCTTGTTTGGGGTGTTTTTGACGTTTTTTGGGGTCTCCGTTGGGTTTTGTTGGGTTCTCGTTGGTTATCATGGTGGAAAAGGGTAAATTGTGGGTTTTGGAGAAGATCAGGTAGGTTTAGGGTGGTTTTGGGGTGGATCTATGGTTTTGGGGGATTTTCTTCCAATTTTGGGGGTGATGCCTATATTTTTTGGGGTGTTTTTTACGTGTTTTGGGGTCTCCATTAGGTTTTGTTGGGTTCTTGTTTGTCATTATGTTAAATAGGAGTGGATTGTGGGTTTTGGAGAACATCAGGTAGTTTTAGGGTGGTTTTGGGGTGGATCTATGGTTTTGGGGGATTTTCTTCCAGTTTTGGTGGTGATGCCATTCTTGTTTGGGGTGTTTTTGACGTTTTTTGGGGTCTCTGTTGGGTTCTGTTGGGTTCTCGTTGGTCATCGTGTTGGAAAAGGGTAAATTGTGGTTTTTGGAGAACATCAGGTAGGTTTAGGGTGTCTTTGGGGTGGATCTATGGTTTTGGGGGATTTTCTTCCAGTTTTGGGGGTGATGCCGTTCTTGTTTGGGGTGTTTTTGACGTGTTTTGGTGTCTCCATTAGGTTTTATTGGGTTCTTGTTTGTCATTATGTTAAATAGGTGTGGATTGTGGGTTTTGGAGAACATCAGGTAGTTTTAGGGTGGTTTTGGGGTGGATCTATGGTTTTGGGGGATTTTCTTCCAGTTTTGGGGGTGATGCCGTTCTTGTTTGGGGTGTTTTTGACGTTTTTTGGGGTCTCTGTTGGGTTCTGTTGGGTTCTCGTTGGTCATCGTGTTGGAAAAGGGTAAATTGTGGTTTTTGGAGAACATCAGGTAGGTTTAGGGTGTCTTTGGGGTGGATCTATGGTTTTGGGGGTTTTCTTCCAGTTTTGGGGGTGATGCCATTCTTGTTTGGGGTATTTTTTAAGGTTTTTGTGGTCTCTGTTTGGTTTTGTTGGGTTCTCGTTGGTCATCGTGTTGTAAAAGTGTAAATTGTGGGTTTTGGAGAACTTCAGGTAGGTTTAGGGGGAGTTTTCGCGTGGATTCATGGTATTTGGGGTTTTCTTCTTTTTGGGGGAGTGATCCTCTCCTTTCTTCGGGTGATTTTGAAGTGTTTTGGGGTTTCCGTTGCGTTTCGTTGAATTCCTAATGTGTTTTATGGTGGTTTGGAGTGTGCTTTGGGATTAGGAGAACATCAGGTAGGTTTAGGGTGTCTTTGGGGTGGATCTATGGTATTTGGGGTTTTCTTCTATTTTTTGGCGTGATCCTGTTCTTTTTTGGGGTGTATTTGAAGTGTTTTGGGGTCTCCGTTGGGTTTTGTTTGGTTCTCGTTGGTCATCATGGTGGAAAAGGGTAAATTGTGGGTTTTGGAGAAGATCAGGTAGGTTTAGGGTGGTTTTGGGGTGGATCTGTGGTTTTGGTGTATTTTCTTCCAGTTTTGGTGGTGATCCTTTTCTTGTTTGGGGTGTTTTTGACGTGTTTTGGTGTCTCCATTAGGTTTTGTTGGGTTCTTGTTTGTCATTATGTTAAATAGGTGTGGATTGTGGGTTTTGGAGAACATCAGGTAGTTTTAGGGTGGTTTTGGGGTGGATCTATGGTTTTGGGGGATTTTCTTCCAGTTTTGGTGGTGATGCCGTTCTTGTTTGGGGTGTTTTTGACGTGTTTTGGTGTCTCCATTAGGTTTTGTTGGGTTCTTGTTTGTCATTATGTTAAATAGGTGTGGATTGTGGTTTTTGGAGAACATCAGGTAGGTTTAGGGTGTCTTTGGGGTGGATCTATGGTTTTGGGGGTTTTCTTCCAGTTTTGGGGGTGATGCCATTCTTGTTTGGGGTATTTTTTAAGGTTTTTGTGGTCTCTGTTTGGTTTTGTTGGGTTCTCGTTGGTCATCGTGTTGTAAAAGTGTAAATTGTGGGTTTTGGAGAACTTCAGGTAGGTTTAGGGGGAGTTTTCGCGTGGATTCATGGTATTTGGGGTTTTCTTCTTTTTGGGGGAGTGATCCTCTCCTTTCTTCGGGTGATTTTGAAGTGTTTTGGGGTTTCCGTTGCGTTTCGTTGAATTCCTAATGTGTTTTATGGTGGTTTGGAGTGTGCTTTGGGATTAGGAGAACATCAGGTAGGTTTAGGGTGTCTTTGGGGTGGATCTATGGTATTTGGGGTTTTCTTCTATTTTTTGGCGTGATCCTGTTCTTTTTTGGGGTGTATTTGAAGTGTTTTGGGGTCTCCGTTGGGTTTTGTTTGGTTCTCGTTGGTCATCATGGTGGAAAAGGGTAAATTGTGGTTTTTGGAGAAGATCAGGTAGGTTTAGGGTGGTTTTGGGGTGGATCTATGGTTTTGGCGTATTTTCTTCCAGTTTTGGTGGTGATCCTTTTCTTGTTTGGGGTGTTTTTGACGTGTTTTGGTGTCTCCATTAGGTTTTGTTGGGTTCTTGTTTGTCATTATGTTAAATAGGTGTGGATTGTGGGTTTTGGAGAACATCAGGTAGGTTTAGGGTGGTTTGGGGTGGATCTATGGTTTTGGGGGATTTTCTTCCAGTTTTGGGGGTGATGCCGTTCTTGTTTGGGGTGTTTTTGACGTTTTTGGAGTCTCTGTTGGGTTCTGTTTGGTTCTCGTTTGTTATCATGGTGGAAAAGGGTAAATTGTGGTTTTTGGAGAAGATCAGGTAGGTTTAGGGTGGTTTTGGGGTGGATCTCTGGTTTTGGCGGATTTTCTTCCAGTTTTGGGGGTGATGCCGTTCTTGTTTGGGGTGTTTTTGACGTTTTTTGGGGTCTCCGTTGGGTTTTGTTGGGTTCTCGTTGGTTATCATGGTGGAAAAGGGTAAATTGTGGTTTTTGGAGAACATCAGGTAGGTTTAGGGTGGTTTTGGGGTGGATCTATGGTTTTGGCAGATTTTCTTCCAGTTTTGGGGGTGATGCCGATATTTTTTGGGGTGTTTTTTACGTGTTTTGTGGTCTCCATTAGGTTTTGTTTGGTTCTTGTTTGTCATTATGTTAAATAGGAGTGGATTGTGGGTTTTGGAGAACATCAGGTAGTTTTAGGGTGGTTTTGGGGTGGATCTATGGATTTGGGGGATTTTCTTCCAGTTTTGGTGGTGATGCCGTTCTTGTTTGGGGTGTTTTTGACGTGTTTTGGTGTCTCCTTTAGGTTTTATTGGGTTCTTGTTTGTCATTATGTTAAATAGGTGTGGATTGTGGGTTTTGGAGAACATCAGGTAGGTTTAGGGTGGTTTTGGGGTGGATCTATGGTTTTGGGGGATTTTCTTCCAGTTTTGGGGGTGATGCCGTTCTTGTTTGGGGTGTTTTTGACGTTTTTTGGGGTCTCTGTTGGGTTCTGTTTGGTTCTCGTTGGTCATCGTGTTGGAAAAGGGTAAATTGTGGTTTTTGGAGAAGATCAGGTAGGTTTAGGGTGGTTTTGGGGTGGATCTATGGTTTTGGGGGATTTTCTTCCAGTTTTGGTGGTGATGCCGTTCTTGTTTGGGGTGTTTTTGACGTTTTTTGGGGTCTCCGTTGGGTTTTGTTGGGTTCTCGTTGGTCATCATGGTGGAAAAGGGTAAATTGTGGGTTTTGGAGAAGATCAGGTAGGTTTAGGGTGGTTTTGGGGTGGATCTATGGTTTTGGGGGATTTTCTTCCAATTTTGGGGGTGATGCCTATATTTTTTGGGGTGTTTTTTACGTGTTTTGGGGTCTCCATTAGGTTTTGTTGGGTTCTTGTTTGTCATTATGTTAAATAGGAGTGGATTGTGGGTTTTGGAGAACATCAGGTAGTTTTAGGGTGGTTTTGGCGTGGATCTATGGTTTTGGGGGATTTTCTTCCAGTTTTGGTGGTGATGCCATTCTTGTTTGGGGTGTTTTTGACGTTTTTTGGGGTCTCTGTTGGGTTCTGTTTGGTTCTCGTTGGTCATCGTGTTGGAAAAGGGTAAATTGTGGGTTTTGGAGAAGATCAGGTAGGTTTAGGGTGGTTTTGGGTTGGATCTATGGTTTTGGGGGATTTTCTTCCAGTTTTGGGGGTGATGCCGTTCTTGTTTGGGGTGTTTTTGACGTGTTTTGGTGTCTCCATTAGGTTTTGTTGGGTTCTTGTTTGTCATTATGTTAAATAGGTGTGGATTGTGGGTTTTGGAGAACATCAGGTAGTTTTAGGGTGGTTTTGGGGTGGATCTATGGTTTTGGGGGATTTTCTTCCAGTTTTGGTGGTGATGCCGTTCTTGTTTGGGGTGTTTTTGACGTGTTTTGGTGTCTCCATTAGGTTTTGTTGGGTTCTTGTTTGTCATTATGTTAAATAGGTGTGGATTGTGGGTTTTGGAGAACATCAGGTAGGTTTAGGGTGTCTTTGGGGTGGATCTATGGTTTTGGGGGTTTTCTTCCAGTTTTGGGGGTGATGCCATTCTTGTTTGGGGTATTTTTTAAGGTTTTTGTGGTCTCTGTTTGGTTTTGTTGGGTTCTCGTTGGTCATCGTGTTGTAAAAGTGTAAATTGTGGGTTTTGGAGAACTTCAGGTAGGTTTAGGGGGAGTTTTCGCGTGGATTCATGGTATTTGGGGTTTTCTTCTTTTTGGGGGAGTGATCCTCTCCTTTCTTCGGGTGATTTTGAAGTGTTTTGGGGTTTCCGTTGCGTTTCGTTGAATTCCTAATGTGTTTTATGGTGGTTTGGAGTGTGCTTTGGGATTAGGAGAACATCAGGTAGGTTTAGGGTGTCTTTGGGGTGGATCTATGGTATTTGGGGTTTTCTTCTATTTTTTGGCGTGATCCTGTTCTTTTTTGGGGTGTATTTGAAGTGTTTTGGGGTCTCCGTTGGGTTTTGTTTGGTTCTCGTTGGTCATCATGGTGGAAAAGGGTAAATTGTGGGTTTTGGAGAAGATCAGGTAGGTTTAGGGTGGTTTTGGGGTGGATCTATGGTTTTGGTGTATTTTCTTCCAGTTTTGGTGGTGATCCTTTTCTTGTTTGGGGTGTTTTTGACATGTTTTGGTGTCTCCATTAGGTTTTGTTGGGTTCTTGTTTGTCATTATGTTAAATAGGTGTGGATTGTGGGTTTTGGAGAAGATCAGGTAGTTTTAGGGTGGTTTTGGGGTGGATCTATGGTTTTGGGGGATTTTCTTCCAGTTTTGGGGGTGATGCCGTTCTTGTTTGGGGTGTTTTTGACGTGTTTTGGTGTCTCCATTAGGTTTTGTTGGGTTCTTGTTTGTCATTATGTTAAATAGGTGTGGATTGTGGGTTTTGGAGAACATCAGGTAGGTTTAGGGTGTCTTTGGGGTGGATCTATGGTTTTGGGGGTTTTCTTCCAGTTTTGGGGGTGATGCCATTCTTGTTTGGGGTATTTTTTAAGGTTTTTGTGGTCTCTGTTTGGTTTTGTTGGGTTCTCGTTGGTCATCGTGTTGTAAAAGTGTAAATTGTGGGTTTTGGAGAACTTCAGGTAGGTTTAGGGGGAGTTTTCGCGTGGATTCATGGTATTTGGGGTTTTCTTCTTTTTGGGGGAGTGATCCTCTCCTTTCTTCGGGTGATTTTGAAGTGTTTTGGGGTTTCCGTTGCGTTTCGTTGAATTCCTAATGTGTTTTATGGTGGTTTGGAGTGTGCTTTGGGATTAGGAGAACATCAGGTAGGTTTAGGGTGTCTTTGGGGTGGATCTATGGTATTTGGGGTTTTCTTCTATTTTTTGGCGTGATCCTGTTCTTTTTTGGGGTGTATTTGAAGTGTTTTGGGGTCTCCGTTGGGTTTTGTTTGGTTCTCGTTGGTCATCATGGTGGAAAAGGGTAAATTGTGGGTTTTGGAGAAGATCAGGTAGGTTTAGGGTGGTTTTGGGGTGGATCTATGGTTTTGGTGTATTTTCTTCCAGTTTTGGTGGTGATCCTTTTCTTGTTTGGGGTGTTTTTGACGTGTTTTGGTGTCTCCATTAGGTTTTGTTGGGTTCTTGTTTGTCATTATGTTAAATAGGTGTGGATTGTGGGTTTTGGAGAACATCAGGTAGTTTTAGGGTGGTTTTGGGGTGGATCTATGGTTTTGGGGGATTTTCTTCCAGTTTTGGTGGTGATGCCGTTCTTGTTTGGGGTGTTTTTGACGTGTTTTGGTGTCTCCATTAGGTTTTGTTGGGTTCTTGTTTGTCATTATGTTAAATAGGTGTGGATTGTGGGTTTTGGAGAACATCAGGTAGGTTTAGGGTGTCTTTGGGGTGGATCTATGGTTTTGGGGGTTTTCTTCCAGTTTTGGGGGTGATGCCATTCTTGTTTGGGGTATTTTTTAAGGTTTTTGTGGTCTCTGTTTGGTTTTGTTGGGTTCTCGTTGGTCATCGTGTTGTAAAAGTGTAAATTGTGGGTTTTGGAGAACTTCAGGTAGGTTTAGGGGGAGTTTTCGCGTGGATTCATGGTATTTGGGGTTTTCTTCTTTTTGGGGGAGTGATCCTCTCCTTTCTTCGGGTGATTTTGAAGTGTTTTGGGGTTTCCGTTGCGTTTCGTTGAATTCCTAATGTGTTTTATGGTGGTTTGGAGTGTGCTTTGGGATTAGGAGAACATCAGGTAGGTTTAGGGTGTCTTTGGGGTGGATCTATGGTATTTGGGGTTTTCTTCTATTTTTTGGCGTGATCCTGTTCTTTTTTGGGGTGTATTTGAAGTGTTTTGGGGTCTCCGTTGGGTTTTGTTTGGTTCTCGTTGGTCATCATGGTGGAAAAGGGTAAATTGTGGGTTTTGGAGAAGATCAGGTAGGTTTAGGGTGGTTTTGGGGTGGATCTGTGGTTTTGGTGTATTTTCTTCCAGTTTTGGTGGTGATCCTTTTCTTGTTTGGGGTGTTTTTGACGTGTTTTGGTGTCTCCATTAGGTTTTGTTGGGTTCTTGTTTGTCATTATGTTAAATAGGTGTGGATTGTGGGTTTTGGAGAACATCAGGTAGTTTTAGGGTGGTTTTGGGGTGGATCTATGGTTTTGGGGGATTTTCTTCCAGTTTTGGTGGTGATGCCGTTCTTGTTTGGGGTGTTTTTGACGTGTTTTGGTGTCTCCATTAGGTTTTGTTGGGTTCTTGTTTGTCATTATGTTAAATAGGTGTGGATTGTGGTTTTTGGAGAACATCAGGTAGGTTTAGGGTGTCTTTGGGGTGGATCTATGGTTTTGGGGGTTTTCTTCCAGTTTTGGGGGTGATGCCATTCTTGTTTGGGGTATTTTTTAAGGTTTTTGTGGTCTCTGTTTGGTTTTGTTGGGTTCTCGTTGGTCATCGTGTTGTAAAAGTGTAAATTGTGGGTTTTGGAGAACTTCAGGTAGGTTTAGGGGGAGTTTTCGCGTGGATTCATGGTATTTGGGGTTTTCTTCTTTTTGGGGGAGTGATCCTCTCCTTTCTTCGGGTGATTTTGAAGTGTTTTGGGGTTTCCGTTGCGTTTCGTTGAATTCCTAATGTGTTTTATGGTGGTTTGGAGTGTGCTTTGGGATTAGGAGAACATCAGGTAGGTTTAGGGTGTCTTTGGGGTGGATCTATGGTATTTGGGGTTTTCTTCTATTTTTTGGCGTGATCCTGTTCTTTTTTGGGGTGTATTTGAAGTGTTTTGGGGTCTCCGTTGGGTTTTGTTTGGTTCTCGTTGGTCATCATGGTGGAAAAGGGTAAATTGTGGTTTTTGGAGAAGATCAGGTAGGTTTAGGGTGGTTTTGGGGTGGATCTATGGTTTTGGCGTATTTTCTTCCAGTTTTGGTGGTGATCCTTTTCTTGTTTGGGGTGTTTTTGACGTGTTTTGGTGTCTCCATTAGGTTTTGTTGGGTTCTTGTTTGTCATTATGTTAAATAGGTGTGGATTGTGGGTTTTGGAGAACATCAGGTAGGTTTAGGGTGGTTTGGGGTGGATCTATGGTTTTGGGGGATTTTCTTCCAGTTTTGGGGGTGATGCCGTTCTTGTTTGGGGTGTTTTTGACGTTTTTGGAGTCTCTGTTGGGTTCTGTTTGGTTCTCGTTTGTTATCATGGTGGAAAAGGGTAAATTGTGGTTTTTGGAGAAGATCAGGTAGGTTTAGGGTGGTTTTGGGGTGGATCTCTGGTTTTGGCGGATTTTCTTCCAGTTTTGGGGGTGATGCCGTTCTTGTTTGGGGTGTTTTTGACGTTTTTTGGGGTCTCCGTTGGGTTTTGTTGGGTTCTCGTTGGTTATCATGGTGGAAAAGGGTAAATTGTGGTTTTTGGAGAACATCAGGTAGGTTTAGGGTGGTTTTGGGGTGGATCTATGGTTTTGGCAGATTTTCTTCCAGTTTTGGGGGTGATGCCGATATTTTTTGGGGTGTTTTTTACGTGTTTTGTGGTCTCCATTAGGTTTTGTTTGGTTCTTGTTTGTCATTATGTTAAATAGGAGTGGATTGTGGGTTTTGGAGAACATCAGGTAGTTTTAGGGTGGTTTTGGGGTGGATCTATGGATTTGGGGGATTTTCTTCCAGTTTTGGTGGTGATGCCGTTCTTGTTTGGGGTGTTTTTGACGTGTTTTGGTGTCTCCTTTAGGTTTTATTGGGTTCTTGTTTGTCATTATGTTAAATAGGTGTGGATTGTGGGTTTTGGAGAACATCAGGTAGGTTTAGGGTGGTTTTGGGGTGGATCTATGGTTTTGGGGGATTTTCTTCCAGTTTTGGGGGTGATGCCGTTCTTGTTTGGGGTGTTTTTGACGTTTTTTGGGGTCTCTGTTGGGTTCTGTTTGGTTCTCGTTGGTCATCGTGTTGGAAAAGGGTAAATTGTGGTTTTTGGAGAAGATCAGGTAGGTTTAGGGTGGTTTTGGGGTGGATCTATGGTTTTGGGGGATTTTCTTCCAGTTTTGGTGGTGATGCCGTTCTTGTTTGGGGTGTTTTTGACGTTTTTTGGGGTCTCCGTTGGGTTTTGTTGGGTTCTCGTTGGTTATCATGGTGGAAAAGGGTAAATTGTGGGTTTTGGAGAAGATCAGGTAGGTTTAGGGTGGTTTTGGGGTGGATCTATGGTTTTGGGGGATTTTCTTCCAATTTTGGGGGTGATGCCTATATTTTTTGGGGTGTTTTTTACGTGTTTTGGGGTCTCCATTAGGTTTTGTTGGGTTCTTGTTTGTCATTATGTTAAATAGGAGTGGATTGTGGGTTTTGGAGAACATCAGGTAGTTTTAGGGTGGTTTTGGCGTGGATCTATGGTTTTGGGGGATTTTCTTCCAGTTTTGGGGGTGATGCCGTTCTTGTTTGGGGTGTTTTTGACGTTTTTTGGGGTCTCTGTTGGGTTCTGTTTGGTTCTCGTTGGTCATCGTGTTGGAAAAGGGTAAATTGTGGTTTTTGGAGAAGATCAGGTAGGTTTAGGGTGGTTTTGGGGTGGATCTATGGTTTTGGGGGATTTTCTTCCAGTTTTGGTGGTGATGCCGTTCTTGTTTGGGGTGTTTTTGACGTTTTTTGGGGTCTCCGTTGGGTTTTGTTGGGTTCTCGTTGGTTATCATGGTGGAAAAGGGTAAATTGTGGGTTTTGGAGAAGATCAGGTAGGTTTAGGGTGGTTTTGGGGTGGATCTATGGTTTTGGGGGATTTTCTTCCAATTTTGGGGGTGATGCCTATATTTTTTGGGGTGTTTTTTACGTGTTTTGGGGTCTCCATTAGGTTTTGTTGGGTTCTTGTTTGTCATTATGTTAAATAGGAGTGGATTGTGGGTTTTGGAGAACATCAGGTAGTTTTAGGGTGGTTTTGGCGTGGATCTATGGTTTTGGGGGATTTTCTTCCAGTTTTGGTGGTGATGCCATTCTTGTTTGGGGTGTTTTTGACGTTTTTTGGGGTCTCTGTTGGGTTCTGTTTGGTTCTCGTTGGTCATCGTGTTGGAAAAGGGTAAATTGTGGGTTTTGGAGAAGATCAGGTAGGTTTAGGGTGGTTTTGGGTTGGATCTATGGTTTTGGGGGATTTTCTTCCAGTTTTGGGGGTGATGCCGTTCTTGTTTGGGGTGTTTTTGACGTGTTTTGGTGTCTCCATTAGGTTTTGTTGGGTTCTTGTTTGTCATTATGTTAAATAGGTGTGGATTGTGGGTTTTGGAGAACATCAGGTAGTTTTAGGGTGGTTTTGGGGTGGATCTATGGTTTTGGGGGATTTTCTTCCAGTTTTGGTGGTGATGCCGTTCTTGTTTGGGGTGTTTTTGACGTGTTTTGGTGTCTCCATTAGGTTTTGTTGGGTTCTTGTTTGTCATTATGTTAAATAGGTGTGGATTGTGGGTTTTGGAGAACATCAGGTAGGTTTAGGGTGTCTTTGGGGTGGATCTATGGTTTTGGGGGTTTTCTTCCAGTTTTGGGGGTGATGCCATTCTTGTTTGGGGTATTTTTTAAGGTTTTTGTGGTCTCTGTTTGGTTTTGTTGGGTTCTCGTTGGTCATCGTGTTGTAAAAGTGTAAATTGTGGGTTTTGGAGAACTTCAGGTAGGTTTAGGGGGAGTTTTCGCGTGGATTCATGGTATTTGGGGTTTTCTTCTTTTTGGGGGAGTGATCCTCTCCTTTCTTCGGGTGATTTTGAAGTGTTTTGGGGTTTCCGTTGCGTTTCGTTGAATTCCTAATGTGTTTTATGGTGGTTTGGAGTGTGCTTTGGGATTAGGAGAACATCAGGTAGGTTTAGGGTGTCTTTGGGGTGGATCTATGGTATTTGGGGTTTTCTTCTATTTTTTGGCGTGATCCTGTTCTTTTTTGGGGTGTATTTGAAGTGTTTTGGGGTCTCCGTTGGGTTTTGTTTGGTTCTCGTTGGTCATCATGGTGGAAAAGGGTAAATTGTGGGTTTTGGAGAAGATCAGGTAGGTTTAGGGTGGTTTTGGGGTGGATCTATGGTTTTGGTGTATTTTCTTCCAGTTTTGGTGGTGATCCTTTTCTTGTTTGGGGTGTTTTTGACATGTTTTGGTGTCTCCATTAGGTTTTGTTGGGTTCTTGTTTGTCATTATGTTAAATAGGTGTGGATTGTGGGTTTTGGAGAAGATCAGGTAGTTTTAGGGTGGTTTTGGGGTGGATCTATGGTTTTGGGGGATTTTCTTCCAGTTTTGGGGGTGATGCCGTTCTTGTTTGGGGTGTTTTTGACGTGTTTTGGTGTCTCCATTAGGTTTTGTTGGGTTCTTGTTTGTCATTATGTTAAATAGGTGTGGATTGTGGGTTTTGGAGAACATCAGGTAGGTTTAGGGTGTCTTTGGGGTGGATCTATGGTTTTGGGGGTTTTCTTCCAGTTTTGGGGGTGATGCCATTCTTGTTTGGGGTATTTTTTAAGGTTTTTGTGGTCTCTGTTTGGTTTTGTTGGGTTCTCGTTGGTCATCGTGTTGTAAAAGTGTAAATTGTGGGTTTTGGAGAACTTCAGGTAGGTTTAGGGGGAGTTTTCGCGTGGATTCATGGTATTTGGGGTTTTCTTCTTTTTGGGGGAGTGATCCTCTCCTTTCTTCGGGTGATTTTGAAGTGTTTTGGGGTTTCCGTTGCGTTTCGTTGAATTCCTAATGTGTTTTATGGTGGTTTGGAGTGTGCTTTGGGATTAGGAGAACATCAGGTAGGTTTAGGGTGTCTTTGGGGTGGATCTATGGTATTTGGGGTTTTCTTCTATTTTTTGGCGTGATCCTGTTCTTTTTTGGGGTGTATTTGAAGTGTTTTGGGGTCTCCGTTGGGTTTTGTTTGGTTCTCGTTGGTCATCATGGTGGAAAAGGGTAAATTGTGGGTTTTGGAGAAGATCAGGTAGGTTTAGGGTGGTTTTGGGGTGGATCTATGGTTTTGGTGTATTTTCTTCCAGTTTTGGTGGTGATCCTTTTCTTGTTTGGGGTGTTTTTGACGTGTTTTGGTGTCTCCATTAGGTTTTGTTGGGTTCTTGTTTGTCATTATGTTAAATAGGTGTGGATTGTGGGTTTTGGAGAACATCAGGTAGTTTTAGGGTGGTTTTGGGGTGGATCTATGGTTTTGGGGGATTTTCTTCCAGTTTTGGTGGTGATGCCGTTCTTGTTTGGGGTGTTTTTGACGTGTTTTGGTGTCTCCATTAGGTTTTGTTGGGTTCTTGTTTGTCATTATGTTAAATAGGTGTGGATTGTGGGTTTTGGAGAACATCAGGTAGGTTTAGGGTGTCTTTGGGGTGGATCTATGGTTTTGGGGGTTTTCTTCCAGTTTTGGGGGTGATGCCATTCTTGTTTGGGGTATTTTTTAAGGTTTTTGTGGTCTCTGTTTGGTTTTGTTGGGTTCTCGTTGGTCATCGTGTTGTAAAAGTGTAAATTGTGGGTTTTGGAGAACTTCAGGTAGGTTTAGGGGGAGTTTTCGCGTGGATTCATGGTATTTGGGGTTTTCTTCTTTTTGGGGGAGTGATCCTCTCCTTTCTTCGGTTGATTTTGAAGTGTTTTGGGGTTTCCGTTGCGTTTCGTTGAATTCCTAATGTGTTTTATGGTGGTTTGGAGTGTGCTTTGGGATTAGGAGAACATCAGGTAGGTTTAGGGTGGTTTTGGGGTGGATCTATGGTTTTGGCGGATTTTCTTCCAGTTTTGGTGGTGATGCCGTTCTTGTTTGGGGTGTTTTTGACGTTTTTTGGGGTCTCTGTTGGGTTCTGTTGGGTTCTCGTTGGTCATCGTGTTGGAAAAGGGTAAATTGTGGTTTTTGGAGAAGATCAGGTAGGTTTAGGGTGGTTTTGGGGTGGATCTATGGTTTTGGTGTATTTTCTTCCAGTTTTGGTGGTGATCCTTTTCTTGTTTGGGGTGTTTTTGACGTGTTTTGGGGTCTCCATTAGGTTTTGTTGGGTTCTTGTTTGTCATTATGTTAAATAGGTGTGGATTGTGGGTTTTGGAGAACATCAGGTAGGTTTAGGGTGGTTTTGGGGTGGATCTATGGTTTTGGGGGATTTTCTTCCAGTTTTGGGGGTGATGCCGTTCTTGTTTGGGGTGTTTTTGACGTTTTTGGAGTCTCTGTTGGGTTCTGTTTGGTTCTCGTTTGTTATCATGGTGGAAAAGGGTAAATTGTGGTTTTTGGAGAAGATCAGGTAGGTTTAGGGTGGTTTTGGGGTGGATCTCTGGTTTTGGCGGATTTTCTTCCAGTTTTGGGGGTGATGCCGTTCTTGTTTGGGGTGTTTTTGACGTTTTTTGGGGTCTCCGTTGGGTTTTGTTGGGTTCTCGTTGGTTATCATGGTGGAAAAGGGTAAATTGTGGTTTTTGGAGAACATCAGGTAGGTTTAGGGTGGTTTTGGGGTGGATCTATGGTTTTGGCAGATTTTCTTCCAGTTTTGGGGGTGATGCCGATATTTTTTGGGGTGTTTTTTACGTGTTTTGTGGTCTCCATTAGGTTTTGTTTGGTTCTTGTTTGTCATTATGTTAAATAGGAGTGGATTGTGGGTTTTGGAGAACATCAGGTAGTTTTAGGGTGGTTTTGGGGTGGATCTATGGTTTTGGGGGATTTTCTTCCAATTTTGGGGGTGATGCCTATATTTTTTGGGGTGTTTTTTACGTGTTTTGGGGTCTCCATTAGGTTTTGTTGGGTTCTTGTTTGTCATTATGTTAAATAGGAGTGGATTGTGGGTTTTGGAGAACATCAGGTAGTTTTAGGGTGGTTTTGGGGTGGATCTATGGTTTTGGGGGATTTTCTTCCAGTTTTGGTGGTGATGCCATTCTTGTTTGGGGTGTTTTTGACGTTTTTTGGGGTCTCTGTTGGGTTCTGTTGGGTTCTCGTTGGTCATCGTGTTGGAAAAGGGTAAATTGTGGTTTTTGGAGAACATCAGGTAGGTTTAGGGTGTCTTTGGGGTGGATCTATGGTTTTGGGGGATTTTCTTCCAGTTTTGGGGGTGATGCCGTTCTTTTTTGGGGTGTTTTTGACGTGTTTTGGTGTCTCCATTAGGTTTTATTGGGTTCTTGTTTGTCATTATGTTAAATAGGTGTGGATTGTGGGTTTTGGAGAACATCAGGTAGGTTTAGGGTGGTTTTGGGGTGGATCTATGGTTTTGGGGGATTTTCTTCCAGTTTTGGTGGTGATGCCGTTCTTGTTTGGGGTGTTTTTGACGTTTTTTGGGGTCTCTGTTGGGTTCTGTTGGGTTCTCGTTGGTCATCGTGTTGGAAAAGGGTAAATTGTGGTTTTTGGAGAACATCAGGTAGGTTTAGGGTGTCTTTGGGGTGGATCTATGGTTTTGGGGGTTTTCTTCCAGTTTTGGGGGTGATGCCATTCTTGTTTGGGGTATTTTTTAAGGTTTTTGTGGTCTCTGTTTGGTTTTGTTGGGTTCTCGTTGGTCATCGTGTTGTAAAAGTGTAAATTGTGGGTTTTGGAGAACTTCAGGTAGGTTTAGGGGGAGTTTTCGCGTGGATTCATGGTATTTGGGGTTTTCTTCTTTTTGGGGGAGTGATCCTCTCCTTTCTTCGGGTGATTTTGAAGTGTTTTGGGGTTTCCGTTGCGTTTCGTTGAATTCCTAATGTGTTTTATGGTGGTTTGGAGTGTGCTTTGGGATTAGGAGAACATCAGGTAGGTTTAGGGTGGTTTTGGGGTGGATCTATGGTTTTGGCGGATTTTCTTCCAGTTTTGGTGGTGATGCCGTTCTTGTTTGGGGTGTTTTTGACGTTTTTTGGGGTCTCTGTTGTGTTCTTTTGGGTTCTCGTTGGTCATCGTGTTGGAAAAGTGTAAATTGTGGTTTTTGGAGAACATCAGGTAGGTTTAGGGTGGTTTTGGGGTGGATCTATGGTTTTGGTGTATTTTCTTCCAGTTTTGGGGGTGATGCCGTTCTTGTTTGGGGTGTTTTTGACGTTTTTTGGGGTCTCCGTTGGGTTTTGTTGGGTTCTCGTTGGTTATCATGGTGGAAAAGGGTAAATTGTGGGTTTTGGAGAACATCAGGTAGGTTTAGGGTGGTTTTGGGGTGGATCTATGGTTTTGGGGGATTTTCTTCCAGTTTTGGGGGTGATGCCATTCTTGTTTGGGGTATTTTTTAAGGTTTTTGTGGTCTCTGTTTGGTTTTGTTGGGTTCTCGTTGGTCATCGTGTTGTAAAAGTGTAAATTGTGGGTTTTGGAGAACTTCAGGTAGGTTTAGGGGGAGTTTTCGCGTGGATTCATGGTATTTGGGGTTTTCTTCTTTTTGGGGGAGTGATCCTCTCCTTTCTTCGGGTGATTTTGAAGTGTTTTGGGGTTTCCGTTGCGTTTCGTTGAATTCCTAATGTGTTTTATGGTGGTTTGGAGTGTGCTTTGGGATTAGGAGAACATCAGGTAGGTTTAGGGTGTCTTTGGGGTGGATCTATGGTATTTGGGGTTTTCTTCTATTTTTTGGCGTGATCCTGTTCTTTTTTGGGGTGTATTTGAAGTGTTTTGGGGTCTCCGTTGGGTTTTGTTTGGTTCTCGTTGGTCATCATGGTGGAAAAGGGTAAATTGTGGGTTTTGGAGAAGATCAGGTAGGTTTAGGGTGGTTTTGGGGTGGATCTATGGTTTTGGTGTATTTTCTTCCAGTTTTGGTGGTGATCCTTTTCTTGTTTGGGGTGTTTTTGACGTGTTTTGGTGTCTCCATTAGGTTTTGTTGGGTTCTTGTTTGTCATTATGTTAAATAGGTGTGGATTGTGGGTTTTGGAGAACATCAGGTAGTTTTAGGGTGGTTTTGGGGTGGATCTATGGTTTTGGGGGATTTTCTTCCAGTTTTGGTGGTGATGCCGTTCTTGTTTGGGGTGTTTTTGACGTGTTTTGGTGTCTCCATTAGGTTTTGTTGGGTTCTTGTTTGTCATTATGTTAAATAGGTGTGGATTGTGGGTTTTGGAGAACATCAGGTAGGTTTAGGGTGTCTTTGGGGTGGATCTATGGTTTTGGGGGTTTTCTTCCAGTTTTGGGGGTGATGCCATTCTTGTTTGGGGTATTTTTTAAGGTTTTTGTGGTCTCTGTTTGGTTTTGTTGGGTTCTCGTTGGTCATCGTGTTGTAAAAGTGTAAATTGTGGGTTTTGGAGAACTTCAGGTAGGTTTAGGGGGAGTTTTCGCGTGGATTCATGGTATTTGGGGTTTTCTTCTTTTTGGGGGAGTGATCCTCTCCTTTCTTCGGGTGATTTTGAAGTGTTTTGGGGTTTCCGTTGCGTTTCGTTGAATTCCTAATGTGTTTTATGGTGGTTTGGAGTGTGCTTTGGGATTAGGAGAACATCAGGTAGGTTTAGGGTGTCTTTGGGGTGGATCTATGGTATTTGGGGTTTTCTTCTATTTTTTGGCGTGATCCTGTTCTTTTTTGGGGTGTATTTGAAGTGTTTTGGGGTCTCCGTTGGGTTTTGTTTGGTTCTCGTTGGTCATCATGGTGGAAAAGGGTAAATTGTGGGTTTTGGAGAAGATCAGGTAGGTTTAGGGTGGTTTTGGGGTGGATCTATGGTTTTGGTGTATTTTCTTCCAGTTTTGGTGGTGATCCTTTTCTTGTTTGGGGTGTTTTTGACGTGTTTTGGTGTCTCCATTAGGTTTTGTTGGGTTCTTGTTTGTCATTATGTTAAATAGGTGTGGATTGTGGGTTTTGGAGAACATCAGGTAGGTTTAGGGTGGTTTTGGGGTGGATCTATGGTTTTGGGAGATTTTCTTCCAGTTTTGGTGGTGATGCCGTTCTTGTTTGGGGTGTTTTTGAGGTTTTTTGGGGTCTCTGTTGGGTTCTGTTTGGTTCTCGTTGGTCATCGTGTTGGAAAAGGGTAAATTGTGGGTTTTGGAGAACATCAGGTAGGTTTAGGGTGGTTTTGGGGTGGATCTATGGTTTTGGCGTGTTTTCTTCCAGTTTTGGGGGTGATGCCGTTCTTGTTTGGGGTGTTTTTGACGTGTTTTGGGGGTCTCCGTTGGGTTTTGTTGGGTTCTCGTTGGTTATCATGGTGGAAAAGGGTAAATTGTGGGTTTTGGAGAACATCAGGTAGGTTTAGGGTGGTTTTGGGGTGGATCTATGGTTTTGGGGGATTTTCTTCCAGTTTTGGGGGTGATGCCGATATTTTTTGTGGTGTTTTTGACGTGTTTTGGGGTCTCCATTAGGTTTTGTTGGGTTCTTGTTTGTCATTATGTTAAATAGGAGTGGATTGTGGGTTTTGGAGAACATCAGGTAGTTTTAGGGTGGTTTTGGGGTGGATCTATGGTTTTGGGGGATTTTCTTCCAGTTTTGGTGGTGATGCCGTTCTTGTTTGGGGTGTTTTTGACGTTTTTTGGGGTCTCAGTTGGGTTCTGTTGGGTTCTCGTTGGTCATCATGGTGGAAAAGGGTAAATTGTGGGTTTTGGAGAACATCAGGTAGGTTTAGGGTGGTTTTGGGGTGGATCTATGGTTTTGGGGGATTTTCTTCCAGTTTTGGTGGTGATGCCGTTCTTGTTTGGGGTGTTTTTGACGTGTTTTGGTGTCTCCATTAGGTTTTGTTGGGTTCTTGTTTGTCATTATGTTAAATAGGTGTGGATTGTGGGTTTTGGAGAACATCAGGTAGGTTTAGGGTGGTTTTGGGGTGGATCTATGGTTTTGGGGGATTTTCTTCCAGTTTTGGGGGTGATGCCGTTCTTGTTTGGGGTGTTTTTGACGTTTTTTGGGGTCTCTGTTGGGTTCTGTTTGGTTCTCGTTGGTCATCGTGTTGGAAAAGGGTAAATTGTGGTTTTTGGAGAAGATCAGGTAGGTTTAGGGTGGTTTTGGGGTGGATCTATGGTTTTGGGGGATTTTCTTCCAGTTTTGGTGGTGATGCCGTTCTTGTTTGGGGTGTTTTTGACGTTTTTTGGGGTCTCCGTTGGGTTTTGTTGGGTTCTCATTGGTTATCATGGTGGAAAAGGGTAAATTGTGGGTTTTGGAGAAGATCAGGTAGGTTTAGGGTGGTTTTGGGGTGGATCTATGGTTTTGGGGGATTTTCTTCCAATTTTGGGGGTGATGCCTATATTTTTTGGGGTGTTTTTTACGTGTTTTGGGGTCTCCATTAGGTTTTGTTGGGTTCTTGTTTGTCATTATGTTAAATAGGAGTGGATTGTGGGTTTTGGAGAACATCAGGTAGTTTTAGGGTGGTTTTGGGGTGGATCTATGGTTTTGGGGGATTTTCTTCCAGTTTTGGTGGTGATGCCATTCTTGTTTGGGGTGTTTTTGACGTTTTTTGGGGTCTCTGTTGGGTTCTGTTGGGTTCTCGTTGGTCATCGTGTTGGAAAAGGGTAAATTGTGGTTTTTGGAGAACATCAGGTAGGTTTAGGGTGTCTTTGGGGTGGATCTATGGTTTTGGGGGATTTTCTTCCAGTTTTGGGGGTGATGCCGTTCTTGTTTGGGGTGTTTTTGACGTGTTTTGGTGTCTCCATTAGGTTTTGTTGGGTTCTTGTTTGTCATTATGTTAAATAGGTGTGGATTGTGGGTTTTGGAGAACATCAGGTAGTTTTAGGGTGGTTTTGGGGTGGATCTATGGTTTTGGGGGATTTTCTTCCAGTTTTGGGGGTGATGCCGTTCTTGTTTGGGGTGTTTTTGACGTTTTTTGGGGTCTCTGTTGGGTTCTGTTGGGTTCTCGTTGGTCATCGTGTTTGAAAAGAGTAAATTGTGGTTTTTGGAGAACATCAGGTAGGTTTAGGGTGTCTTTGGGGTGGATCTATGGTTTTGGGGGTTTTCTTCCAGTTTTGGGGGTGATGCCATTCTTGTTTGGGGTATTTTTTAAGGTTTTTGTGGTCTCTGTTTGGTTTTGTTGGGTTCTCGTTGGTCATCGTGTTGTAAAAGTGTAAATTGTGGGTTTTGGAGAACTTCAGGTAGGTTTAGGGGGAGTTTTCGCGTGGATTCATGGTATTTGGGGTTTTCTTCTTTTTGGGGGAGTGATCCTCTCCTTTCTTCGGGTGATTTTGAAGTGTTTTGGGGTTTCCGTTGCGTTTCGTTGAATTCCTAATGTGTTTTATGGTGGTTTGGAGTGTGCTTTGGGATTAGGAGAACATCAGGTAGGTTTAGGGTGGTTTTGGGGTGGATCTATGGTTTTGGCGGATTTTCTTCCAGTTTTGGTGGTGATGCCGTTCTTGTTTGGGGTGTTTTTGACGTTTTTTGGGGTCTCTGTTGTGTTCTGTTGGGTTCTCGTTGGTCATCGTGTTGGAAAAGTGTAAATTGTGGTTTTTGGAGAACATCAGGTAGGTTTAGGGTGGTTTTGGGGTGGATCTATGGTTTTGGTGTATTTTCTTCCAGTTTTGGGGGTGATGCCGTTCTTGTTTGGGGTGTTTTTGACGTTTTTTGGGGTCTCCGTTGGGTTTTGTTGGGTTCTCGTTGGTTATCATGGTGGAAAAGGGTAAATTGTGGGTTTTGGAGAACATCAGGTAGGTTTAGGGTGGTTTTGGGGTGGATCTATGGTTTTGGGGGATTTTCTTCCAGTTTTGGGGGTGATGCCATTCTTGTTTGGGGTATTTTTTAAGGTTTTTGTGGTCTCTGTTTGGTTTTGTTGGGTTCTCGTTGGTCATCGTGTTGTAAAAGTGTAAATTGTGGGTTTTGGAGAACTTCAGGTAGGTTTAGGGGGAGTTTTCGCGTGGATTCATGGTATTTGGGGTTTTCTTCTTTTTGGGGGAGTGATCCTCTCCTTTCTTCGGGTGATTTTGAAGTGTTTTGGGGTTTCCGTTGCGTTTCGTTGAATTCCTAATGTGTTTTATGGTGGTTTGGAGTGTGCTTTGGGATTAGGAGAACATCAGGTAGGTTTAGGGTGTCTTTGGGGTGGATCTATGGTATTTGGGGTTTTCTTCTATTTTTTGGCGTGATCCTGTTCTTTTTTGGGGTGTATTTGAAGTGTTTTGGGGTCTCCGTTGGGTTTTGTTTGGTTCTCGTTGGTCATCATGGTGGAAAAGGGTAAATTGTGGGTTTTGGAGAAGATCAGGTAGGTTTAGGGTGGTTTTGGGGTGGATCTATGGTTTTGGTGTATTTTCTTCCAGTTTTGGTGGTGATCCTTTTCTTGTTTGGGGTGTTTTTGACGTGTTTTGGTGTCTCCATTAGGTTTTGTTGGGTTCTTGTTTGTCATTATGTTAAATAGGTGTGGATTGTGGGTTTTGGAGAACATCAGGTAGTTTTAGGGTGGTTTTGGGGTGGATCTATGGTTTTGGGGGATTTTCTTCCAGTTTTGGTGGTGATGCCGTTCTTGTTTGGGGTGTTTTTGACGTGTTTTGGTGTCTCCATTAGGTTTTGTTGGGTTCTTGTTTGTCATTATGTTAAATAGGTGTGGATTGTGGGTTTTGGAGAACATCAGGTAGGTTTAGGGTGTCTTTGGGGTGGATCTATGGTTTTGGGGGATTTTCTTCCAGTTTTGGGGGTGATGCCATTCTTGTTTGGGGTATTTTTTAAGGTTTTTGTGGTCTCTGTTTGGTTTTGTTGGGTTCTCGTTGGTCATCGTGTTGTAAAAGTGTAAATTGTGGGTTTTGGAGAACTTCAGGTAGGTTTAGGGGGAGTTTTCGCGTGGATTCATGGTATTTGGGGTTTTCTTCTTTTTGGGGGAGTGATCCTCTCCTTTCTTCGGGTGATTTTGAAGTGTTTTGGGGTTTCCGTTGCGTTTCGTTGAATTCCTAATGTGTTTTATGGTGGTTTGGAGTGTGCTTTGGGATTAGGAGAACATCAGGTAGGTTTAGGGTGTCTTTGGGGTGGATCTATGGTATTTGGGGTTTTCTTCTATTTTTTGGCGTGATCCTGTTCTTTTTTGGGGTGTATTTGAAGTGTTTTGGGGTCTCCGTTGGGTTTTGTTTGGTTCTCGTTGGTCATCATGGTGGAAAAGGGTAAATTGTGGGTTTTGGAGAAGATCAGGTAGGTTTAGGGTGGTTTTGGGGTGGATCTATGGTTTTGGTGTATTTTCTTCCAGTTTTGGTGGTGATCCTTTTCTTGTTTGGGGTGTTTTTGACGTGTTTTGGTGTCTCCATTAGGTTTTGTTGGGTTCTTGTTTGTCATTATGTTAAATAGGTGTGGATTGTGGGTTTTGGAGAACATCAGGTAGGTTTAGGGTGGTTTTGGGGTGGATCTATGGTTTTGGGGGATTTTCTTCCAGTTTTGGGGGTGATGCCGTTCTTGTTTGGGGTGTTTTTGACGTTTTTTGGGGTCTCTGTTGGGTTCTGTTGGGTTCTCGTTGGTCATCGTGTTGGAAAAGGGTAAATTGTGGTTTTTGGAGAACATCAGGTAGGTTTAGGGTGTCTTTGGGGTGGATCTATGGTTTTGGGGGTTTTCTTCCAGTTTTGGGGGTGATGCCATTCTTGTTTGGGGTATTTTTTAAGGTTTTTGTGGTCTCTGTTTGGTTTTGTTGGGTTCTCGTTGGTCATCGTGTTGTAAAAGTGTAAATTGTGGGTTTTGGAGAACTTCAGGTAGGTTTAGGGGGAGTTTTCGCGTGGATTCATGGTATTTGGGGTTTTCTTCTTTTTGGGGGAGTGATCCTCTCCTTTCTTCGGGTGATTTTGAAGTGTTTTGGGGTTTCCGTTGCGTTTCGTTGAATTCCTAATGTGTTTTATGGTGGTTTGGAGTGTGCTTTGGGATTAGGAGAACATCAGGTAGGTTTAGGGTGTCTTTGGGGTGGATCTATGGTATTTGGGGTTTTCTTCTATTTTTTGGCGTGATCCTGTTCTTTTTTGGGGTGTATTTGAAGTGTTTTGGGGTCTCCGTTGTGTTTTGTTTGGTTCTCGTTGGTCATCATGGTGGAAAAGGGTAAATTGTGGGTTTTGGAGAAGATCAGGTAGGTTTAGGGTGGTTTTGGGGTGGATCTATGGTTTTGGTGTATTTTCTTCCAGTTTTGGTGGTGATCCTTTTCTTGTTTGGGGTGTTTTTGACGTGTTTTGGTGTCTCCATTAGGTTTTGTTGGGTTCTTGTTTGTCATTATGTTAAATAGGTGTGGATTGTGGGTTTTGGAGAACATCAGGTAGGTTTAGGGTGTCTTTGGGGTGGATCTATGGTTTTGGCGGATTTTCTTCCAGTTTTGGTGGTGATGCCGTTCTTGTTTGGGGTGTATTTGACGTTTTTTGGGGTCTCCGTTGGGTTTTGTTGGGTTCTCGTTGGTTATCATGGTGGAAAAGGGTAAATTGTGGGTTTTGGAGAACATCAGGTAGGTTTGGGGTGGTTTTGGGGTGGATCTATGGTTTTGGCGTATTTTCTTCCAGTTTTGGGGGTGATGCCGATATTTTTTGGGGTGTTTTTTACGTGTTTTGGGGTCTCCATTAGGTTTAGTTGGGTTCTTGTTTGTCATTATGTTAAATAGGAGTGGATTGTGGGTTTTGGAGAACATCAGGTAGTTTTAGGGTGGTTTTGGGGTGGATCTATGGTTTTGGGGGATTTTCTTCCAGTTTTGGTGGTGATGCCGTTCTTGTTTGGGGTGTTTTTGACGTTTTTTGGGGTCTCTGTTGGGTTCTGTTGGGTTCTCGTAGGTCATCGTGTTGGAAAAGTGTAAATTGTGGGTTTTGGAGAACATCAGGTAGGTTTAGGGTGTCTTTGGGGTGGATCTATGGTTTTGGGGGATTTTCTTCCAGTTTTGGGGGTGATGCCATTTTTGTTTGGGGTATTTTTTAAGGTTTTTGTGGTCTCTGTTTGGTTTTGTTGGGTTCTCGTTGGTCATCGTGTTGTAAAAGTGTAAATTGTGGGTTTTGGAGAACTTCAGGTAGGTTTAGGGGGAGTTTTCGCGTGGATTCGTGGTATTTGGGGTTTTCTTCTTTTTGGGGGAGTGATCCTCTCCTTTCTTCGGGTGATTTTGAAGTGTTTTGGGGTTTCCGTTGCGTTTCGTTGAATTCCTAATGTGTTTTAAAGTGGTTTGGAGTGTGCTTTGGGATTAGGAGAACATCAGGTAGGTTTAGGGTGTCTTTGGGGTGGATCTATGGTATTTGGGGTTTTCTTCTATTTTTTGGCGTGATCCTGTTCTTTTTTTGGGGTGTATTTGAAGTGTTTTGGGGTCTCCGTTGGGTTTTGTTTGGTTCTCGTTGGTCATCATGGTGGAAAAGGGTAAATTGTGGGTTTTGGAGAAGATCAGGTAGTTTTAGGGTGGTTTTGGGGTGGATCTATGGTTTTGGGGGATTTTCTTCCAGTTTTGGTGGTGATGCCGTTCTTGTTTGGGGTGTTTTTGACGTTTTTTGGGGTCTCTGTTGGGTTCTGTTGGGTTCTCGTTGGTCATCGTGTTGGAAAAGGGTAAATTGTGGTTTTTGGAGAACATCAGGTAGGTTTAGGGTGTCTTTGGGGTGGATCTATGGTTTTGGGGGATTTTCTTCCAGTTTTGGTGGTGATGCCGTTCTTGTTTGGAGTGTTTTTGACGTTTTTTGGGGTCTCTGTTGGGTTCTGTTGGGTTCTTGTTGGTCATCGTGTTGGAAAAGGGTAAATTGTGGTTTTTGGAGAACATCAGGTAGGTTTAGGGTGTCTTTGGGGTGGATCTATGGTTTTGGGGGTTTTCTTCCCGTTTTGGGTGTGATGCCATTCTTGTTTGGGGTATTTTTTAAGGTTTTTGTGGTCTCTGTTTGGTTTTGTTGGGTTCTCGTTGGTCATCGTGTTGTAAAAGTGTAAATTGTGGGTTTTGGAGAACTTCAGGTAGGTTTAGGGGGAGTTTTCGCGTGGATTCGTGGTATTTGGGGTTTTCTTCTTTTTGGGGGAGTGATCCTCTCCTTTCTTCGGGTGATTTTGAAGTGTTTTGGGGTTTCCGTTGCGTTTCGTTGAATTCCTAATGTGTTTTATGGTGGTTTGGAGTGTGCTTTGGGATTAGGAGAACATCAGGTAGGTTTAGGGTGTCTTTGGGGTGGATCTATGGTATTTGGGGTTTTCTTCTATTTTTTGGCGTGATCCTGTTCTTTTTTGGGGTGTATTTGAAGTGTTTTGGGGTCTCCGTTGGGTTTTGTTTGGTTCTCGTTGGTCATCATGGTGGAAAAGGGTAAATTGTGGGTTTTGGAGAACATCAGGTAGGTTTAGGGTGGTTTTGGGGTGGATCTATGGTTTTGGTGTATTTTCTTCCAGTTTTGGTGGTGATCCTTTTCTTGTTTGGGGTGTTTTTGACGTGTTTTGGTGTCTCCATTAGGTTTTGTTGGGTTCTTGTTTGTCATTATGTTAAATAGGTGTGGATTGTGGGTTTTGGAGAACATCAGGTAGGTTTAGGGTGTCTTTGGGGTGGATCTATGGTTTTGGGGATTTTCTTCCAGTTTTGGTGGTGATGCCGTTCTTGTTTGGGGTGTATTTGACGTTTTTTGGGGTCTCCGTTGGGTTTTGTTGGGTTCTCGTTGGTTATCATGGTGGAAAAGGGTAAATTGTGGGTTTTGGAGAACATCAGGTAGGTTTGGGGTGGTTTTGGGGTGGATCTATGGTTTTGGCGTATTTTCTTCCAGTTTTGGGGGTGATGCCGATATTTTTTGGGGTGTTTTTTACATGTTTTGGGGTCTCCATTAGGTTTTGTTGGGTTCTTGTTTGTCATTATGTTAAATAGGAGTGGATTGTGGGTTTTGGAGAACATCAGGTAGTTTTAGGGTGGTTTTGGGGTGGATCTATGGTTTTGGGGGATTTTCTTCCAGTTTTGGTGGTGATGCCGTTCTTGTTTGGGGTGTTTTTGACGTTTTTTGGGGTCTCTGTTGGGTTCTGTTGGGTTCTCGTAGGTCATCGTGTTGGAAAAGGGTAAATTGTGGTTTTTGGAGAACATCAGGTAGGTTTAGGGTGTCTTTGGGGTGGATCTATGGTTTTGGGGGTTTTCTTCCAGTTTTGGGGGTGATGCCATTTTTGTTTGGGGTATTTTTTAAGGTTTTTGTGGTCTCTGTTTGGTTTTGTTGGGTTCTCGTTGGTCATCGTGTTGTAAAAGTGTAAATTGTGGGTTTTGGAGAACTTCAGGTAGGTTTAGGGGGAGTTTTCGCGTGGATTCGTGGTATTTGGGGTTTTCTTCTTTTTGGGGGAGTGATCCTCTCCTTTCTTCGGGTGATTTTGAAGTGTTTTGGGGTTTCCGTTGCGTTTCGTTGAATTCCTAATGTGTTTTAAAGTGGTTTGGAGTGTGCTTTGGGATTAGGAGAACATCAGGTAGGTTTAGGGTGTCTTTGGGGTGGATCTATGGTATTTGGGGTTTTCTTCTATTTTTTGGCGTGATCCTGTTCTTTTTTTGGGGTGTATTTGAAGTGTTTTGGGGTCTCCGTTGGGTTTTGTTTGGTTCTCGTTGGTCATCATGGTGGAAAAGGGTAAATTGTGGGTTTTGGAGAACATCAGGTAGGTTTAGGGTGTCTTTGGGGTGGATCTATGGTTTTGGGGGATTTTCTTCCAGTTTTGGTGGTGATGCCGTTCTTGTTTGGAGTGTTTTTGACGTTTTTTGGGGTCTCTGTTGGGTTCTGTTGGGTTCTCGTTGGTCATCGTGTTGGAAAAGGGTAAATTGTGGTTTTTGGAGAACATCAGGTAGGTTTAGGGTGTCTTTGGGGTGGATCTATGGTTTTGGGGGTTTTCTTCCCGTTTTGGGTGTGATGCCATTCTTGTTTGGGGTATTTTTTAAGGTTTTTGTGGTCTCTGTTTGGTTTTGTTGGGTTCTCGTTGGTCATCGTGTTGTAAAAGTGTAAATTGTGGGTTTTGGAGAACTTCAGGTAGGTTTAGGGGGAGTTTTCGCGTGGATTCGTGGTATTTGGGGTTTTCTTCTTTTTGGGGGAGTGATCCTCTCCTTTCTTCGGGTGATTTTGAAGTGTTTTGCGGTTTCCGTTGCGTTTCGTTGAATTCCTAATGTGTTTTATGGTGGTTTGGAGTGTGCTTTGGGATTAGGAGAACATCAGGTAGGTTTAGGGTGTCTTTGGGGTGGATCTATGGTATTTGGGGTTTTCTTCTATTTTTTGGCGTGATCCTGTTCTTTTTTGGGGTGTATTTGAAGTGTTTTGGGGTCTCCGTTGGGTTTTGTTTGGTTCTCGTTGGTCATCATGGTGGAAAAGGGTAAATTGTGGGTTTTGGAGAACATCAGGTAGGTTTAGGGTGGTTTTGGGGTGGATCTATGGTTTTGGTGTATTTTCTTCCAGTTTTGGTGGTGATGCTTTTCTTGTTTGGGGTGTTTTTGACGTGTTTTGGTGTCTCCATTAGGTTTTGTTGGGTTCTTGTTTGTCATTATGTTAAATAGGTGTGGATTGTGGGTTTTGGAGAACATCAGGTAGGTTTAGGGTGGTTTTGGGGTGGATCTATGGTTTTGGGGGATTTTCTTCCAGTTTTGGGGGTGATGCCGTTCTTGTTTGGGGTGTTTTTGACGTTTTTTCGGGTCTCTGTTGGGTTCTGTTGGGTTCTCGTTGGTCACCGTGTTGGAAAAGGGTAAATTGTGGTTTTTGGAGAACATCAGGTAGGTTTAGGGTGTCTTTGGGGTGGATCTATGGTTTTGGGGGATTTTCTTCCAGTTTTGGGGGTGATGCCGTTCTTGTTTGGGGTGTTTTTGACGTTTTTTGGGATCTCTGTTGGGTTCTGTTGGGTTCTCGTTGTCATCGTGTTGGAAAAGGGTAAATTGTGGTTTTTGGAGAACATCAGGTAGGTTTAGGGTGTCTTTGGGGTGGATCTATGGTTTTGGGGGATTTTCTTCCAGTTTTGGGGGTGATGCCATTCTTGTTTGGGGTATTTTTTAAGGTTTTTGTGGTCTCTGTTTGGTTTTGTTGGGTTCTCGTTGGTCATCGTGTTGTAAAAGTGTAAATTGTGGGTTTTGGAGAACTTCAGGTAGGTTTAGGGGGAGTTTTCGCGTGGTTTCATGGTATTTGGGGTTTTCTTCTTTTTGGGGGAGTGATCCTCTCCTTTCTTCGGGTGATTTTGAAGTGTTTTGGGGTTTCCGTTGCGTTTCGTTGAATTCTTAATGTGTTTTAAAGTGGTTTGGAGTGTGCTTTGGGATTAGGAGAACATCAGGTAGGTTTAGGGTGTCTTTGGGGTGGATCTATGGTATTTGGGGTTTTCTTCTATTTTTTTGGCGTGGTCCTGTTCTTTTTTGGGGTGTTTTTTACATGTTTTGGGATCTCCATTAGGTTTTGTTGGGTTCTTGTTTGTCATTATGTAAAATAGGAGTGGATTGTGGGTTTTGGAGAACATCAGGTAGTTTTAGGGTGGTTTTGGCGTGGATCTATGGTTTTGGGGGATTTTCTTCCAGTTTTGGTGGTGATCCTTTTCTTGTTTGGGGTGTTTTTGACGTTTTTTGGGATCTCTGTTGGGTTCTGTTGGGTTCTCGTTGGTCATCGTGTTGGAAAAGTGTAAATTGTGGTTTTTGGAGAACATCAGGTAGGTTTAGGGTGTCTTTGGGGTGGATCTATGGTTTTGGGGGATTTTCTTCCAGTTTTGGGGCTGATGCCATTCTTGTTTGGGGTATTTTTTAAGGTTTTTGTGGTCTCTGTTTGGTTTTGTTGGGTTCTCGTTGGTCATCGTGTTGTAAAAGTGTAAATTGTGGGTTTTGGAGAACTTCAGGTAGGTTTAGGGGCAGTTTTCGCGTGGATTCGTGGTATTTGGGGTTTTCTTCTTTTTGGGGGAGTGATCCTCTCCTTTCTTCGGGTGATTTTGAAGTGTTTTGGGGTTTCCGTTGCGTTTCGTTGAATTCCTAATGTGTTTTATGGTGGTTTGGAGTGTGCTTTGGGATTAGGAGAACATCAGGTAGGTTTAGGGTGTCTTTGGGGTGGATCTATGGTATTTGGGGTTTTCTTCTATTTTTTGGCGTGGTCCTGTTCTTTTTTGGGGTGTATTTGAAGTGTTTTGGGGTCTCCGTTGGGTTTTGTTTGGTTCTCGTTGGTCATCATGGTGGAAAAGGGTAAATTGTGGGTTTTGGAGAACATCAGTTAGGTTTAGGGTGGTTTTGGGGTGGATCTATGGTTTTGGTGTATTTTCTTCCAGTTTTGGTGGTGATGCTTTTCTTGTTTGGGGTGTTTTTGACGTGTTTTGGTGTGTTTATTAGGTTTTGTTGGGTTCTTGTTTGTCATTATGTTAAATAGGTGTGGATTGTGGGTTTTGGAGAACATCAGGTAGGTTTAGGGTGGTTTTGGGGTGGATCTATGGTTTTGGGGGATTTTCTTCCAGTTTTGGGGGTGATGCCGTTCTTGTTTGGGGTGTTTTTGACGTTTTTTGGGGTCTCTGTTGGGTTCTGTTGGGTTCTCGTTGGTCATCGTGTTGTAAAAGGGTAAATTGTGGTTTTTGGAGAAGATCAGGTAGGTTTAGGGTGGTTTTGGGGTGGATCTATGGTTTTGGCGGATTTTCTTCCAGTTTTGGGGGTGATGCCGTTCTTGTTTGGGGTGTTTTTGACGTTTTTTGGGGTCTCCGTTGGGTTTTGTTGGGTTCTCGTTGGTCATCATGGTGGAAAAGGGTAAATTGTGGGTTTTGGAGAACATCAGGTAGGTTTAGGGTGGTTTTGGGGTGGATCTATGGTTTTGGCGTATTTTCTTCCAGTTTTGGGGGTGATGCCGATATTTTTTGGGGTGTTTTTGACGTGTTTTGGGGTCTCCATTAGGTTTTGTTGGGTTCTTGTTTGTCATTATGTTAAATAGGAGTGGATTGTGGGTTTTGGAGAACATCAGGTAGGTTTAGGGTGGTTTTGGGGTGGACCTATGGTTTTGGGGGATTTTCTTCCAGTTTTGGGGGTGATGCCGTTCTTGTTTGGGGTATTTTTTAAGGTTTTTGTGGTCTCTGTTTGGTTTTGTTGGGTTCTCGTTGGTCATCGTGTTGTAAAAGTGTAAATTGTGGGTTTTGGAGAACTTCAGGTAGGTTTAGGGGCAGTTTTCGCGTGGATTCGTGGTATTTGGGGTTTTCTTCTTTTTGGGGGAGTGATCCTCTCCTTTCTTCGGGTGATTTTGAAGTGTTTTGGGGTTTCCGTTGCGTTTCGTTGAATTCCTAATGTGTTTTATGGTGGTTTGGAGTGTGCTTTGGGATTAGGAGAACATCAGGTAGGTTTAGGGTGTCTTTGGGGTGGATCTATGGTATTTGGGGTTTTCTTCTATTTTTTGGCGTGATCCTGTTCTTTTTTGGGGTGTATTTGAAGTGTTTTGGGGTCTCCGTTGGGTTTTGTTTGGTTCTCGTTGGTCATCATGGTGGAAAAGGGTAAATTGTGGGTTTTGGAGAAGATCAGGTAGGTTTAGGGTGGTTTTGGGGTGGATCTATGGTTTTGGTGTATTTTCTTCCAGTTTTGGTGGTGATCCTTTTCTTGTTTGGGGTGTTTTTGACGTGTTTTGGTGTCTCCATTAGGTTTAGTTGGGTTCTTGTTTGTCATTATGTTAAATAGGTGTGGATTGTGGGTTTTGGAGAACATCAGGTAGGTTTAGGGTGGTTTTGGGGTGGATCTATGGTTTTGGGGGATTTTCTTCCAGTTTTGGGGGTGATGCCGTTCTTGTTTGGGGTGTTTTTGACGTTTTTTGGGATCTCTGTTGGGTTCTGTTGGGTTCTCGTTGGTCATCGTGTTGGAAAAGGGTAAATTGTGGTTTTTGGAGAAGATCAGGTAGGTTTAGGGTGGTTTTGGGGTGGATCTATGGTTTTGGCGGATTTTCTTCCAGTTTTGGGGGTGATGCCGTTCTTGTTTGGGGTGTTTTTGACGTTTTTTGGGGTCTCCGTTGGGTTTTGTTGGGTTCTCGTTGGTTATCATGGTGGAAAAGCGTAAATTGTGGGTTTTGGAGAACATCAGGTAGGTTTAGGGTGGTTTTGGGGTGGATCTATGGTTTTGGCGTATTTTCTTCCAGTTTTGGGGGTGATGCCGATATTTTTTGGGGTGTTTTTGACGTGTTTTGGGGTCTCCATTAGGTTTTGTTGGGTTCTTGTTTGTCATTATGTTAAATAGGAATGGATTGTGGGTTTTGGAGAACATCAGGTAGTTTTAGGGTGGTTTTGGGGTGGACCTATGGTTTTGGGGGATTTTCTTCCAGTTTTGGGGGTGATGCCGTTCTTGTTTGGGGTGTTTTTGACGTTTTTTGTGGTCTCTGTTTGGTTTTGTTGGGTTCTCGTTGGTCATCGTGTTGTAAAAGGGTAAATTGTGGTTTTTGGAGAACATCAGGTAGGTTTAGGGTGTCTTTGGGGTGGATCTATGGTTTTGGCGTATTTTCTTCCAGTTTTGGGGGTGATGCCGATATTTTTTGGGTTGTTTTTGACGTTTTTTGGGGTCTCCGTTGGGTTTTGTTGGGTTCTCGTTGGTTATCATGGTGCAAAAGGGTAAATTGTGGGTTTTGGAGAACATCAGGTAGGTTTAGGGTGGTTTTGGGGTGGATCTATTGTTTTGGCGTATTTTCTTCCAGTTTTGGGGGTGATGCCGATATTTTTTGGGGTGTTTTTTACATGTTTTGGGGTCTCCATTAGGTTTAGTTGGGTTCTTGTTTGTCATTATGTTAAATAGGTGTGGATTGTGGGTTTTGGAGAACATCAGGTAGTTTTAGGGTGGTTTTGGGGTGGATCTATGGTTTTGGGGGATTTTCTTCCAGTTTTGGTGGTGATGCCGTTCTTGTTTGGGGTGTTTTTGACGTTTTTTGGGGTCTCTGTTGGGTTCTGTTGGGTTCTCGTTGGTCATCGTGTTGGAAAAGTGTAAATTGTGGTTTTTGGAGAACATCAGGTAGGTTTAGGGTGTCTTTGGGGTGGATCTATGGTTTTGGGGGATTTATTTCCAGTTTTGGGGGTGATGCCGTTCTTGTTTGGGGTGTTTTTGACGTTTTTTGGGGTCTCTGTTGGGTTCTGTTGGGTTCTCGTTGGTCATCGTGTTGGAAAAGGGTAAATTGTGGTTTTTGGAGAACATCAGGTAGGTTTAGGGTGTCTTTGGGGTGGATCTATGGTTTTGGGGGTTTTCTTCCAGTTTTGGGTGTGATGCCGTTCTTGTTTGAGGTATTTTTTAAGGTTTTTGTGGTCTCTGTTTGGTTTTGTTGGGTTCTCGTTGGTCATCGTGTTGTAAAAGTGTAAATTGTGGGTTTTGGAGAACTTCAGGTAGGTTTAGGGGGAGTTTTCGCGTGGATTCATGGTATTTGGGGTTTTCTTCTTTTTGGGGGAGTGATCCTCTCCTTTCTTCGGGTGATTTTGAAGTGTTTTGGGGTTTCCGTTGCGTTTCGTTGAATTCCTAATGTGTTTTATGGTGGTTTGGAGTGTGCTTTGGGATTAGGAGAACATCAGGTAGGTTTAGGGTGTCTTTGGGGTGGATCTATGGTATTTGGGGTTTTCTTCTATTTTTTGGCGTGGTCCTGTTCTTTTTTTGGGGTGTATTTGAAGTGTTTTGGGGTCTCCGTTGGGTTTTGTTTGGTTCTCGTTGGTCATCATGGTGGAAAAGGGTAAATTGTGGGTTTTGGAGAACATCAGTTAGGTTTAGGGTGGTTTTGGGGTGGATCTATGGTTTTGGTGTATTTTCTTCCAGTTTTGGTGGTGATGCTTTTCTTGTTTGGGGTGTTTTTGACGTGTTTTGGTGTGTTTATTAGGTTTTGTTGGGTTCTTGTTTGTCATTATGTTAAATAGGTGTGGATTGTGGGTTTTGGAGAACATCAGGTAGGTTTAGGGTGGTTTTGGGGTGGATCTATGGTTTTGGGGGATTTTCTTCCAGTTTTGGGGGTGATGCCGTTCTTGTTTGGGGTGTTTTTGACGTTTTTTGGGGTCTCTGTTGGGTTCTGTTGGGTTCTCGTTGGTCATCGTGTTGTAAAAGGGTAAATTGTGGTTTTTGGAGAAGATCAGGTAGGTTTAGGGTGGTTTTGGGGTGGATCTATGGTTTTGGGGGATTTTCTTCCAGTTTTGGGGGTGATGCCGTTCTTGTTTGGGGTGTTTTTGACGTTTTTTGGGGTCTCCGTTGGGTTTTGTTGGGTTCTCGTTGGTCATCATGGTGGAAAAGGGTAAATTGTGGTTTTTGGAGAAGATCAGGTAGGTTTAGGGTGGTTTTGGGGTGGATCTATGGTTTTGGCGTATTTTCTTCCAGTTTTGGGGGTGATGCCGATATTTTTTGGGGTGTTTTTGACGTGTTTTGGGGTCTCCATTAGGTTTTGTTGGGTTCTTGTTTGTCATTATGTTAAATAGGAGTGGATTGTGGGTTTTGGAGAACATCAGGTAGGTTTAGGGTGGTTTTGGGGTGGACCTATGGTTTTGGGGGATTTTCTTCCAGTTTTGGGGGTGATGCCGTTCTTGTTTGGGGTATTTTTTAAGGTTTTTGTGGTCTCTGTTTGGTTTTGTTGGGTTCTCGTTGGTCATCGTGTTGTAAAAGTGTAAATTGTGGGTTTTGGAGAACTTCAGGTAGGTTTAGGGGCAGTTTTCGCGTGGATTCGTGGTATTTGGGGTTTTCTTCTTTTTGGGGGAGTGATCCTCTCCTTTCTTCGGGTGATTTTGAAGTGTTTTGGGGTTTCCGTTGCGTTTCGTTGAATTCCTAATGTGTTTTATGGTGGTTTGGAGTGTGCTTTGGGATTAGGAGAACATCAGGTAGGTTTAGGGTGTCTTTGGGGTGGATCTATGGTATTTGGGGTTTTCTTCTATTTTTTGGCGTGATCCTGTTCTTTTTTGGGGTGTATTTGAAGTGTTTTGGGGTCTCCGTTGGGTTTTGTTTGGTTCTCGTTGGTCATCATGGTGGAAAAGGGTAAATTGTGGGTTTTGGAGAAGATCAGGTAGGTTTAGGGTGGTTTTGGGGTGGATCTATGGTTTTGGTGTATTTTCTTCCAGTTTTGGTGGTGATCCTTTTCTTGTTTGGGGTGTTTTTGACGTGTTTTGGTGTCTCCATTAGGTTTAGTTGGGTTCTTGTTTGTCATTATGTTAAATAGGTGTGGATTGTGGGTTTTGGAGAACATCAGGTAGGTTTAGGGTGGTTTTGGGGTGGATCTATGGTTTTGGGGGATTTTCTTCCAGTTTTGGGGGTGATGCCGTTCTTGTTTGGGGTGTTTTTGACGTTTTTTGGGATCTCTGTTGGGTTCTGTTGGGTTCTCGTTGGTCATCGTGTTGGAAAAGGGTAAATTGTGGTTTTTGGAGAAGATCAGGTAGGTTTAGGGTGGTTTTGGGGTGGATCTATGGTTTTGGCGGATTTTCTTCCAGTTTTGGGGGTGATGCCGTTCTTGTTTGGGGTGTTTTTGACGTTTTTTGGGATCTCTGTTGGGTTTTGTTGGGTTCTCGTTGGTTATCATGGTGGAAAAGCGTAAATTGTGGGTTTTGGAGAACATCAGGTAGGTTTAGGGTGGTTTTGGGGTGGATCTATGGTTTTGGCGTATTTTCTTCCAGTTTTGGGGGTGATGCCGATATTTTTTGGGGTGTTTTTGACGTGTTTTGGGGTCTCCATTAGGTTTTGTTGGGTTCTTGTTTGTCATTATGTTAAATAGGAATGGATTGTGGGTTTTGGAGAACATCAGGTAGTTTTAGGGTGGTTTTGGGGTGGACCTATGGTTTTGGGGGATTTTCTTCCAGTTTTGGGGGTGATGCCGTTCTTGTTTGGGGTGTTTTTGACGTTTTTTGTGGTCTCTGTTTGGTTTTGTTGGGTTCTCGTTGGTCATCGTGTTGTAAAAGTGTAAATTGTGGGTTTTGGAGAACTTCAGGTAGGTTTAGGGGGAGTTTTCGCGTGGATTCGTGGTATTTGGTGTTTTCTTCTTTTTGGGGGAGTGATCCTCTCCTGTCTTCGGGTGATTTTGAAGTGTTTTGGGGTTTCCGTTGCGTTTCGTTGAATTCCTAATGTGTTTTATGGTGGTTTGGAGTGTGCTTTGGGATTAGGAGAACATCAGGTAGGTTTAGGGTGTCTTTGGGGTGGATCTATGGTATTTGGGGTTTTCTTCTATTTTTTGGCGTGGTCCTGTTCTTTTTTGGGGTGTATTTGAAGTGTTTTGGGGTCTCCGTTGGGTTTTGTTTGGTTCTCGTTGGTCATCATGGTGGAAAAGGGTAAATTGTGGGTTTTGGAGAACATCAGTTAGGTTTAGGGTGTCTTTGGGGTGGATCTATGGTTTTGGGGGATTTTCTTCCAGTTTTGGGGGTGATGCCGTTCTTGTTTGGGGTGTTTTTGACGTTTTTGGGATCTCTGTTGGGTTTTGTTTGGTTCTCGTTGGTCATCGTGTTGGAAAAGGGTAAATTGTGGTTTTTGGAGAAGATCAGGTAGGTTTAGGGTGTCTTTGGGGTGGATCGATGGTTTTGGCGTATTTTCTTCCAGTTTTGGGGGTGATGCCGATATTTTTTGGGGTGTTTTTGACGTTTTTTGGGGTCTCCGTTGGGTTTTGTTGGGTTCTCGTTGGTTATCATGGTGCAAAAGTGTAAATTGTGGTTTTTGGAGAACATCAGGTAGATTTAGGGTGGTTTTGGGGTGGATCTATGGTTTTGGCGTATTTTCTTCCAGTTTTGGTGGTGATGCCGATATTTTCTGGGGTGTTTTTGACGTGTTTTGGTGTCTCCATTAGGTTTTGTTGGGTTCTTGTTTGTCATTATGTTAAATAGGAGTGGATTGTGGGTTTTGGAGAACATCAGGTAGGTTTAGGGTGGTTTTGGGGTGGATCTATGGTTTTGGGGGATTTTCTTCCAGTTTTGGTGGTTATGCCGTTCTTGTTTGGGGTGTTTTTGACGTTTTTTGGGGTCTCTGTTGGGTTCTGTTGGGTTCTCGTTGGTCATCGTGTTGGAAAAGGGTAAATTGTGGGTTTTGGAGAACATCAGGTAGGTTTAGGGTGTCTTTGGGGTGGATCTATGGTTTTGGCGTATTTTCTTCCAGTTTTGGGGGTGATGCCGATATTTTTTGGGTTGTTTTTGACGTTTTTTGGGGTCTCCGTTGGGTTTTGTTGGGTTCTCGTTGGTTATCATGGTGCAAAAGGGTAAATTGTGGGTTTTGGAGAACATCAGGTAGGTTTAGGGTGGTTTTGGGGTGGATCTATTGTTTTGGCGTATTTTCTTCCAGTTTTGGGGGTGATGCCGATATTTTTTGGGGTGTTTTTTACATGTTTTGGGGTCTCCATTAGGTTTAGTTGGGTTCTTGTTTGTCATTATGTTAAATAGGTGTGGATTGTGGGTTTTGGAGAACATCAGGTAGTTTTAGGGTGGTTTTGGGGTGGATCTATGGTTTTGGGGGATTTTCTTCCAGTTTTGGTGGTGATGCCGTTCTTGTTTGGGGTGTTTTTGACGTTTTTTGGGGTCTCTGTTGGGTTCTGTTGGGTTCTCGTTGGTCATCGTGTTGGAAAAGTGTAAATTGTGGTTTTTGGAGAACATCAGGTAGGTTTAGGGTGTCTTTGGGGTGGATCTATGGTTTTGGGGGATTTATTTCCAGTTTTGGGGGTGATGCCGTTCTTGTTTGGGGTGTTTTTGACGTTTTTTGGGGTCTCTGTTGGGTTCTGTTGGGTTCTCGTTGGTCATCGTGTTGGAAAAGGGTAAATTGTGTTTTTTGGAGAACATCAGGTAGGTTTAGGGTGTCTTTGGGGTGGATCTATGGTTTTGGGGGTTTTCTTCCAGTTTTGGGTGTGATGCCGTTCTTGTTTGAGGTATTTTTTAAGGTTTTTGTGGTCTCTGTTTGGTTTTGTTGGGTTCTCGTTGGTCATCGTGTTGTAAAAGTGTAAATTGTGGGTTTTGGAGAACTTCAGGTAGGTTTAGGGGGAGTTTTCGCGTGGATTCATGGTATTTGGGGTTTTCTTCTTTTTGGGGGAGTGATCCTCTCCTTTCTTCGGGTGATTTTGAAGTGTTTTGGGGTTTCCGTTGCGTTTCGTTGAATTCCTAATGTGTTTTATGGTGGTTTGGAGTGTGCTTTGGGATTAGGAGAACATCAGGTAGGTTTAGGGTGTCTTTGGGGTGGATCTATGGTATTTGGGGTTTTCTTCTATTTTTTGGCGTGGTCCTGTTCTTTTTTTGGGGTGTATTTGAAGTGTTTTGGGGTCTCCGTTGGGTTTTGTTTGGTTCTCGTTGGTCATCATGGTGGAAAAGGGTAAATTGTGGGTTTTGGAGAACATCAGGTAGGTTTAGGGTGTCTTTGGTGTGGATCTATGGTATTTGGGGTTTTCTTCTATTTTTTGGCGTGGTCCTGTTCTTTTTTGGGGTGTATTTGAAGTGTTTTGGGGTCTCCGTTGGGTTTTGTTTGGTTCTCGTTGGTCATCATGGTGGAAAAGGGTAAATTGTGGGTTTTGGAGAACATCAGGTAGCTTTAGGGTGTCTTTGGGGTGGATCTATGGTTTTGGGGGATTTTCTTCCAGTTTTGGTGGTGATGCCGTTCTTGTTTGGGGTGTTTTTGACGTGTTTTGGTGTCTCCATTAGGTTTTGTTGGGTTCTTGTTTGTCATTATGTTAAATAGGTGTGGATTGTGGGTTTTGGAGAACATCAGGTAGGTTTAGGGTGGTTTTGGGGTGGATCTATGGTTTTGGGGGATTTTCTTCCAGTTTTGGTGGTGATGCCGTTCTTGTTTGGGGTGTTTTTGACGTTTTTTGGGGTCTCTGTTGGGTTCTCTTGGGTTCTCGTTGGTCATCGTGTTGGAAAAGGGTAAATTGTGGTTTTTGGAGAACATCAGGTAGGTTTAGGGTGTCTTTGGGGTGGATCTATGGTTTTGGGGGATTTTCTTCCAGTTTTGGTGGTTATGCCGTTCTTGTTTGGGGTGTTTTTGACGTTTTTTGGGGTCTCTGTTGGGTTCTGTTGGGTTCTCATTGGTCATCGTGTTGGAAAAGGGTAAATTGTGGTTTTTGGAGAACATCAGGTAGGTTTAGGGTGTCTTTGGGGTGGATCTATGGTTTTGGGGGTTTTCTTCCAGTTTTGGGGGTGATGCCATTTTTGTTTGGGGTATTTTTTAAGGTTTTTGTGGTCTCTGTTTGGTTTTGTTGGGTTCTCGTTGGTCATCGTGTTGTAAAAGTGTAAATTGTGGGTTTTGGAGAACTTCAGGTAGGTTTAGGGGGAGTTTTCGCGTGGATTCGTGGTATTTGGGGTTTTCTTCTTTTTGGGGGAGTGATCCTCTCCTTTCTTCGGGTGATTTTGAAGTGTTTTGGGGTTTCCGTTGCGTTTCGTTGAATTCCTAATGTGTTTTAAAGTGGTTTGGAGTGTGCTTTGGGATTAGGAGAACATCAGGTAGGTTTAGGGTGTCTTTGGGGTGGATCTATGGTATTTGGGGTTTTCTTCTATTTATTGGCGTGATCCTGTTCTTTTTTTGGGGTGTATTTGAAGTGTTTTGGGGTCTCCGTTGGGTTTTGTTTGGTTCTCGTTGGTCATCATGGTGGAAAAGGGTAAATTGTGGGTTTTGGAGAAGATCAGGTAGTTTTAGGGTGGTTTTGGGGTGGATCTATGGTTTTGGGGGATTTTCTTCCAGTTTTGGTGGTGATGCCGTTCTTGTTTGGGGTGTTTTTGACGTTTTTTAGGGTCTCTGTTGGGTTCTGTTGGGTTCTCGTTGGTCATCGTGTTGGAAAAGGGTAAATTGTGGTTTTTGGAGAACATCAGGTAGGTTTAGGGTGTCTTTGGGGTGGATCTATGGTTTTGGGGGATTTTCTTCCAGTTTTGGGGGTGATGCCGTTCTTGTTTGGGGTGTTTTTGACGTTTTTTGGGGTCTCTGTTGGGTTCTGTTGGGTTCTCGTTGGTCATCGTGTTGGAAAAGGGTAAATTGTGGTTTTTGGAGAAGATCAGGTAGGTTAGGGTGGTTTTGGGGTGGATCTATGGTTTTGGCGTATTTTCTTCCAGTTTTGGTGGTGATGCCGTTCTTGTTTGGGGTGTTTTTGACGTTTTTTGGCGTCTCTGTTGGGTTCTGTTGGGTTCTCATTGGTCATCGTGTTGGAAAAGGGTAAATTGTGGTTTTTGGAGAACATCAGGTAGGTTTAGGGTGTCTTTGGGGTGGATCTATGGTTTTGGGGGTTTTTTTCCCGTTTTGGGGGTGATGCCATTCTTGTTTGGGGTATTTTTTAAGGTTTTTGTGGTCTCTGGTTTTGTTGGGTTCTCGTTGGTCATCGTGTTGTAAAAGTGTAAATTGTGGGTTTTGGAGAAGATCAGGTAGTTTTAGGGTGGTTTTGGGGTGGATCTATGGTTTTGGTGTATTTTCTTCCAGTTTTGGTGGTGATCCTTTTCTTGTTTGGGGTGTTTTTGACGTGTTTTGGTGTCTCCATTAGGTTTTGTTGGGTTCTTGTTTGTCATTATGTTAAATAGGTGTGGATTGTGGGTTTTGGAGAACATCAGGTAGGTTTAGGGTGGTTTTGGGGTGGATCTATGGTTTTGGGGGATTTTCTTCCAGTTTTGGGGGTGATGCCGTTCTTGTTTGGGGTGTTTTTGACGTTTTTTGGGGTCTCTGTTGGGTTCTGTTGGGTTCTCGTTGGTCATCGTGTTGGAAAAGTGTAAATTGTGGTTTTTGGAGAACATCAGGTAGGTTTAGGGTGTCTTTGGGGTGGATCTATGGTTTTGGGGGATTTTCTTCCAGTTTTGGGGGTGATGTCGTTCTTGTTTGGGGTGTTTTTGACGTTTTTTGGGATCTCTGTTGGGTTCTGTTGGGTTCTCGTTGGTCATCGTGTTGGAAAAGGGTAAATTGTGGTTTTTGGAGAAGATCAGGTAGGTTTAGGGTGTCTTTGGGGTGGATCTATGGTTTTGGGGGATTTTCTTCCAGTTTTGGGGGTGATGCCATTCTTGTTTGGGGTATTTTTTAAGGTTTTTGTGGTCTCTGTTTGGTTTTGTTGGGTTCTCGTTGGTCATCGTGTTGTAAAAGTGTAAATTGTGGGTTTTGGAGAACTTCAGGTAGGTTTAGGGGGAGTTTTCGCGTGGATTCATGGTATTTGGGGTTTTCTTCTTTTTGGGGGAGTGATCCTCTCCTTTCTTCGGGTGATTTTGAAGTGTTTTGGGGTTTCCGTTGCGTTTCGTTGAATTCCTAATGTGTTTTATGGTGGTTTGGAGTGTGCTTTGGGATTAGGAGAACATCAGGTAGGTTTAGGGTGTCTTTGGGGTGGATCTATGGTATTTGGGGTTTTCTTCTATTTTTTGGCGTGGTCCTGTTCTTTTTTGGGGTGTATTTGAAGTGTTTTGGGGTCTCCGTTGGGTTTTGTTTGGTTCTCGTTGGTCATCATGGTGGAAAAGGGTAAATTGTGGGTTTTGGAGAAGATCAGGTAGGTTTAGGGTGGTTTTGGGGTGGATCTATGGTTTTGGCGTATTTTCTTCCAGTTTTGGTGGTGATGCTTTTCTTGTTTGGGGTGTTTTTGACGTGTTTTGGTGTGTTTATTAGGTTTTGTTGGGTTCTTGTTTGTCATTATGTTAAATAGGTGTGGATTGTGGGTTTTGGAGAACATCAGGTAGGTTTAGGGTGGTTTTGGGGTGGATCTATGGTTTTGGGGGATTTTCTTCCAGTTTTGGGGGTGATGCCGTTCTTGTTTGGGGTGTTTTTGACGTTTTTTGGGGTCTCTGTTGGGTTCTCTTGGGTTCTCGTTGGTCATCGTGTTGGAAAAGGGTAAATTGTGGTTTTTGGAGAACATCAGGTAGGTTTAGGGTGTCTTTGGGGTGGATCTATGGTTTTGGGGGATTTTCTTCCAGTTTTGGTGGTGATGCCGTTCTTGTTTGTGGTGTTTTTGACGTTTTTTGGGGTCTCTGTTGGGTTCTGTTGGGTTCTCGTTGGTCATCGTGTTGTAAAAGTGTAAATTGTGGTTTTTGGAGAACATCAGGTAGGTTTAGGGTGTCTTTGGGGTGGATCTATGGTTTTGGGGATTTTCTTCCAGTTTTGGGGGTGATGCCGATATTTTTTGGGGTGTTTTTGACGTGTTTTGGGGTCTCCATTAGGTTTTGTTGGGTTCTTGTTTGTCATTATGTTAAATAGGAGTGGATTGTGGGTTTTGGAGAACATCAGGTATTTTTAGGGTGGTTTTGGGGTGGACTTATGGTTTTGGGGGATTTTCTTCCAGTTTTGGGGTGATGCCGTTCTTGTTTGGGGTATTTTTTAAGGTTTTTGTGGTCTCTGTTTGGTTTTGTTGGGTTCTCGTTGGTCATCGTGTTGTAAAAGTGTAAATTGTGGGTTTTGGAGAACTTCAGGTAGGTTTAGGGGGAGTTTTCGCGTGGATTCGTGGTATTTGGGGTTTTCTTCTTTTTGGGGGAGTGATCCTCTCCTTTCTTCGGGTGATTTTGAAGTGTTTTGGGGTTTCCGTTGCGTTTCGTTGAATTCCTAATGTGTTTTATGGTGGTTTGGAGTGTGCTTTGGGATTAGGAGAACATCAGGTAGGTTTAGGGTGTCTTTGGGGTGGATCTATGGTATTTGGGGTTTTCTTCTATTTTTTGGCGTGATCCTGTTCTTTTTTGGGGTGTATTTGAAGTGTTTTGGGGTCTCCGTTGGGTTTTGTTTGGTTCTCGTTGGTCATCATGGTGGAAAAGGGTAAATTGTGGGTTTTGGAGAACATCAGGTAGGTTTAGGGTGGTTTTGGGGTGGATCTATGGTTTTGGTGTATTTTCTTCCAGTTTTGGTGGTGATCCTTTTCTTGTTTGGGGTGTTTTTGACGTGTTTTGGTGTCTCCATTAGGTTTTGTTGGGTTCTTGTTTGTCATTATGTTAAATAGGTGTGGATTGTGGATTTTGGAGAACATCAGGTAGGTTTAGGGTGTCTTTGGGGTGGATCTATGGTTTTGGGGGATTTTCTTCCAGTTTTGGTGGTGATGCCGTTCTTGTTTGGGGTGTTTTTGACGTTTTTTGGGGTCTCCGTTGGGTTTTGTTGGGTTCTCGTTGGTTATCATGGTGGAAAAGGGTAAATTGTGGTTTTTGGAGAAGATCAGGTAGGTTTAGGGTGGTTTTGGGGTGGATCTATGGTTTTGGGGGATTTTCTTCCAGTTTTGGGGGTGATGCCGTTCTTGTTTGGGGTGTTTTTGACGTGTTTTGGTGTCTCCATTAGGTTTTGTTGGGTTCTTGTTTGTCATTATGTTTAATAGGAGTGGATTGTGGGTTTTGGAGAACATCAGGTAGTTTTAGGGTGGTTTTGGGGTGGACCTATGGTTTTGGGGGATTTTCTTCCAGTTTTGGTGGTCATGCCGTTCTTGTTTGGGGTATTTTTTAAGTTTTTTTGTGGTCTCTGTTTGGTTTTGTTGGGTTCTCGTTGGTCATCGTGTTTGAAAAGGGTAAATTGTGGGTTTTGGAGAACTTCAGGTAGGTTTAGGGGGAGTTTTCGCGTGGATTCATGGTATTTGGGGTTTTCTTCTTTTTGGGGGAGTGATCCTCTCCTTTCTTCGGGTGATTTTGAAGTGTTTTGGGGTTTCCGTTGCGTTTCGTTGAATTCCTAATGTGTTTTATGGTGGTTTGGAGTGTGCTTTGGGATTAGGAGAACATCAGGTAGGTTTAGGGTGGTTTTGGGGTGGATCTATGGTATTTGGGGTTTTCTTCTATTTTTTGGCGTGGTCCTGTTCTTTTTTTGGGGTGTATTTGAAGTGTTTTGGGGTCTCCGTTGGATTTTGTTTGGTTCTCGTTGGTCATCATGGTGGAAAAGGGTAAATTGTGGGTTTTGGAGAACATCAGGTAGGTTTAGGGTGTCTTTGGGGTGGATCTATGGTTTTGGGGGATTTTCTTCCAGTTTTGGTGGTGATGCCGTTCTTGTTTGGGGTGTTTTTGACGTGTTTTGGTGTCTCCATTAGGTTTTGTTGGGTTCTTGTTTGTCATTATGTTAAATAGGTGTGGATTGTGGGTTTTGGAGAACATCAGGTAGGTTTAGGGTGGTTTTGGCGTGGATCTATGGTTTTGGGGGATTTTCTTCCAGTTTTGGTGGTGATGCCGTTCTTGTTTGGGGTGTTTTTGACGTTTTTTGGGGTCTCTGTTGGGTTCTGTTGGGTTCTCGTTGGTCATCGTGTTGGAAAAGGGTAAATTGTGGTTTTTGGAGAAGATCAGGTAGGTTTAGGGTGTCTTTGGGGTGGATCTATGGTTTTGGGGGATTTTCTTCCAGTTTTGGTTGTGATGCCGTTCTTGTTTGGGGTGTTTTTGACGTTTTCTGGGATCTCTGTTGAGTTCTGTTGGGTTCTCGTTGGTCATCGTGTTGGAAAAGGGTAAATTGTGGGTTTTGGAGAACATCAGGTAGGTTTAGGGTGTCTTTGGGGTGGATCTATGGTTTTGGCGGATTTTCTTCCAGTTTTGGTGGTGATGCCGTTCTTGTTTGGGGTGTTTTTGACGTTTTTTGGGGTCTCCGTTGGGTTTTGTTGGGTTCTCGTTGGTTATCATGGTGGAAAAGGGTAAATTGTGGGTTTTGGAGAACATCAGGTAGGTTTGGGGTGGTTTTGGGGTGGATCTATGGTTTTGGCGTATTTTCTTCCAGTTTTGGGGGTGATGCCGATATTTTTTGGGGTGTTTTTGACGTGTTTTGGGGTCTCCATTAGGTTTTGTTGGGTTCTTGTTTGTCATTATGTTAAATAGGAGTGGATTGTGGGTTTTGGAGAACATCAGGTAGTTTTAGGGTGGTTTTGGCGTGGATCTATGGTTTTGGGGGATTTTCTTCCAGTTTTGGTGGTGATGCCGTTCTTGTTTGGGGTGTTTTTGACGTTTTTTGGGGTCTCTGTTGGGTTCTGTTGGGTTCTCGTTGGTCATCGTGTTGTAAAAGTGTAAATTGTGGTTTTTGGAGAAGATCAGGTAGGTTTAGGGTGTCTTTGGGGTGGATCTATGGTTTTGGGGGATTTTCTTCCAGTTTTGGGGGTGATGCCGTTCTTGTTTGGGGTGTTTTTGACGTTTTTTGGGGTCTCTGTTGGGTTCTGTTGGGTTCTCGTTGGTCATCGTGTTGGAAAAGGGTAAATTGTGGTTTTTGGAGAAGATCAGGTAGGTTTAGGGTGGTTTTGGGGTGGATCTATGGTTTTGGGGGATTTTCTTCCAGTTTTGGTGGTGATGCCGTTCTTGTTTGGGGTGTTTTTGACGTTTTTTGGCGTCTCTGTTGGGTTCTGTTGGGTTCTCATTGGTCATCGTGTTGGAAAAGGGTAAATTGTGGTTTTTGGAGAACATCAGGTAGGTTTAGGGTGGTTTTGGGGTGGATCTATGGTTTTGGGGGTTTTCTTCCCGTTTTGGGGGTGATGCCATTCTTGTTTGGGGTATTTTTTAAGGTTTTTGTGGTCTCTGTTTGGTTTTGTTGGGTTCTTGTTGGTCATCGTGTTGTAAAAGTGTAAATTGTGGGTTTTGGAGAACTTCAGGTAGGTTTAGGGGGAGTTTTCGCGTGGATTCGTGGTATTTGGGGTTTTCTTCTTTTTGGGGGAGTGATCCTCTCCTTTCTTCGGGTGATTTTGAAGTGTTTTGGGGTTTCCGTTGCATTTCGTTGAATTCCTAATGTGTTTTATGGTGGTTTGGAGTGTGCTTTGGGATTAGGAGAACATCAGGTAGGTTTAGGGTGTCTTTGGGGTGGATCTATGGTATTTGGGGTTTTCTTCTATTTTTTGGCGTAATCCTGTTCTTTTTTGGGGTGTATTTGAAGTGTTTTGGGGTCTCCGTTGGGTTTTGTTTGGTTCTCGTTGGTCATCATGGTGGAAAAGGGTAAATTGTGGGTTTTGGAGAAGATCAGGTAGGTTTAGGGTGGTTTTGGGGTGGATCTATGGTTTTGGTGTATTTTCTTCCAGTTTTGGTGGTGATCCTTTTCTTGTTTGGGGTGTTTTTGACGTGTTTTGGTGTCTCCATTAGGTTTTGTTGGGTTCTTGTTTGTCATTATGTTAAATAGGTGTGGATTGTGGATTTTGGAGAACATCAGGTAGGTTTAGGGTGTCTTTGGGGTGGATCTATGGTTTTGGGGGATTTTCTTCCAGTTTTGGTGGTGATGCCGTTCTTGTTTGGGGTGTTTTTGACGTTTTTTGGGGTCTCCGTTGGGTTTTGTTGGGTTCTCGTTGGTTATCATGGTGGAAAAGGGTAAATTGTGGTTTTTGGAGAAGATCAGGTAGGTTTAGGGTGGTTTTGGGGTGGATCTATGGTTTTGGGGGATTTTCTTCCAGTTTTGGGGGTGATGCCGTTCTTGTTTGGGGTGTTTTTGACGTGTTTTGGTGTCTCCATTAGGTTTTGTTGGGTTCTTGTTTGTCATTATGTTTAATAGGAGTGGATTGTGGGTTTTGGAGAACATCAGGTAGTTTTAGGGTGGTTTTGGGGTGGACCTATGGTTTTGGGGGATTTTCTTCCAGTTTTGGTGGTCATGCCGTTCTTGTTTGGGGTATTTTTTAAGTTTTTTTGTGGTCTCTGTTTGGTTTTGTTGGGTTCTCGTTGGTCATCGTGTTTGAAAAGGGTAAATTGTGGGTTTTGGAGAACTTCAGGTAGGTTTAGGGGGAGTTTTCGCGTGGATTCATGGTATTTGGGGTTTTCTTCTTTTTGGGGGAGTGATCCTCTCCTTTCTTCGGGTGATTTTGAAGTGTTTTGGGGTTTCCGTTGCGTTTCGTTGAATTCCTAATGTGTTTTATGGTGGTTTGGAGTGTGCTTTGGGATTAGGAGAACATCAGGTAGGTTTAGGGTGGTTTTGGGGTGGATCTATGGTATTTGGGGTTTTCTTCTATTTTTTGGCGTGGTCCTGTTCTTTTTTTGGGGTGTATTTGAAGTGTTTTGGGGTCTCCGTTGGGTTTTGTTTGGTTCTCGTTGGTCATCATGGTGGAAAAGGGTAAATTGTGGGTTTTGGAGAACATCAGGTAGGTTTAGGGTGTCTTTGGGGTGGATCTATGGTTTTGGGGGATTTTCTTCCAGTTTTGGTGGTGATGCCGTTCTTGTTTGGGGTGTTTTTGACGTGTTTTGGTGTCTCCATTAGGTTTTGTTGGGTTCTTGTTTGTCATTATGTTAAATAGGTGTGGATTGTGGGTTTTGGAGAACATCAGGTAGGTTTAGGGTGGTTTTGGGGTGGATCTATGGTTTTGGGGGATTTTCTTCCAGTTTTGGTGGTGATGCCGTTCTTGTTTGGGGTGTTTTTGACGTTTTTTGGGGTCTCTGTTGGGTTCTGTTGGGTTCTCGTTGGTCATCGTGTTGGAAAAGGGTAAATTGTGGTTTTTGGAGAACATCAGGTAGGTTTAGGGTGTCTTTGGGGTGGATCTATGGTTTTGGGGGATTTTCTTCCAGTTTTGGTTGTGATGCCGTTCTTGTTTGGGGTGTTTTTGACGTTTTTTGGGATCTCTGTTGGGTTCTGTTGGGTTCTCGTTGGTCATCGTGTTGGAAAAGGGTAAATTGTGGGTTTTGGAGAACATCAGGTAGGTTTAGGGTGTCTTTGGGGTGGATCTATGGTTTTGGCGGATTTTCTTCCAGTTTTGGTGGTGATGCCGTTCTTGTTTGGGGTGTTTTTGACGTTTTTTGGGGTCTCCGTTGGGTTTTGTTGGGTTCTCGTTGGTTATCATGGTGGAAAAGGGTAAATTGTGGGTTTTGGAGAACATCAGGTAGGTTTGGGGTGGTTTTGGGGTGGATCTATGGTTTTGGCGTATTTTCTTCCAGTTTTGGGGGTGATGCCGATATTTTTTGGGGTGTTTTTTACATGTTTTGGGGTCTCCATTAGGTTTTGTTGGGTTCTTGTTTGTCATTATGTTAAATAGGAGTGGATTGTGGGTTTTGGAGAACATCAGGTAGTTTTAGGGTGGTTTTGGCGTGGATCTATGGTTTTGGGGGATTTTCTTCCAGTTTTGGTGGTGATGCCGTTCTTGTTTGGGGTGTTTTTGACGTTTTTTGGGGTCTCTGTTGGGTTCTGTTGGGTTCTCGTTGGTCATCGTGTTGGAAAAGGGTAAATTGTGGTTTTTGGAGAACATCAGGTAGGTTTAGGGTGTCTTTGGGGTGGATCTATGGTTTTGGGGGATTTTCTTCCAGTTTTGGGGGTGATGCCGTTCTTGTTTGGGGTGTTTTTGACGTTTTTTGGGGTCTCTGTTGGGTTCTGTTGGGTTCTCGTTGGTCATCGTGTTGGAAAAGGGTAAATTGTGGTTTTTGGAGAAGATCAGGTAGGTTTAGGGTGGTTTTGGGGTGGATCTATGGTTTTGGGGGATTTTCTTCCAGTTTTGGTGGTGATGCCGTTCTTGTTTGGGGTGTTTTTGACGTTTTTTGGCGTCTCTGTTGGGTTCTGTTGGGTTCTCATTGGTCATCGTGTTGGAAAAGGGTAAATTGTGGTTTTTGGAGAACATCAGGTAGGTTTAGGGTGTCTTTGGGGTGGATCTATGGTTTTGGGGGTTTTCTTCCCGTTTTGGGGGTGATGCCATTCTTGTTTGAGGTATTTTTTAAGGTTTTTGTGGTCTCTGTTTGGTTTTGTTGGGTTCTCGTTGGTCATCGTGTTGTAAAAGTGTAAATTGTGGGTTTTGGAGAACTTCAGGTAGGTTTAGGGGGAGTTTTCGCGTGGATTCGTGGTATTTGGGGTTTTCTTCTTTTTGGGGGAGTGATCCTCTCCTTTCTTCGGGTGATTTTGAAGTGTTTTGGGGTTTCCGTTGCGTTTCGTTGAATTCCTAATGTGTTTTAAAGTGGTTTGGAGTGTGCTTTGGGATTAGGAGAACATCAGGTAGGTTTAGGGTGTCTTTGGGGTGGATCTATGGTATTTGGGGTTTTCTTCTATTTTTTGGCGTAATCCTGTTCTTTTTTGGGGTGTATTTGAAGTGTTTTGGGGTCTCCGTTGGGTTTTGTTTGGTTCTCGTTGGTCATCATGGTGGAAAAGGGTAAATTGTGGGTTTTGGAGAACATCAGGTAGGTTTAGGGTGTCTTTGGGGTGGATCTATGGTTTTGGGGGATTTTCTTCCAGTTTTGGTGGTGATGCCGTTCTTGTTTGGGGTGTTTTTGACGTGTTTTGGTGTCTCCATTAGGTTTTGTTGGGTTCTTGTTTGTCATTATGTTAAATAGGTGTGGATTGTGGGTTTTGGAGAACATCAGGTAGGTTTAGGGTGGTTTTGGGGTGGATCTATGGTTTTGGGGGATTTTCTTCCAGTTTTGGTGGTGATGCCGTTCTTGTTTGGGGTGTTTTTGACGTTTTTTGGGGTCTCTGTTGGGTTCTCTTGGGTTCTCGTTGGTCATCGTGTTGGAAAAGGGTAAATTGTGGTTTTTGGAGAACATCAGGTAGGTTTAGGGTGTCTTTGGGGTGGATCTATGGTTTTGGGGGATTTTCTTCCAGTTTTGGGGGTGATGCCGTTCTTGTTTGGGGTGTTTTTGACGTTTTTTGGGATCTCTGTTGGGTTCTGTTGGGTTCTCGTTGTCATCGTGTTGGAAAAGGGTAAATTGTGGTTTTTGGAGAACATCAGGTAGGTTTAGGGTGTCTTTGGGGTGGATCTATGGTTTTGGGGATTTTCTTCCCGTTTTGGGGGTGATGCCATTCTTGTTTGGGGTATTTTTTAAGGTTTTTGTGGTCTCTGTTTGGTTTTGTTGGGTTCTCGTTGGTCATCGTGTTGTAAAAGTGTAAATTGTGGGTTTTGGAGAACTTCAGGTAGGTTTAGGGGGAGTTTTCGCGTGGATTCATGGTATTTGGGGTTTTCTTCTTTTTGGCGGAGTGATCCTCTCCTTTCTTCGGGTGATTTTGAAGTGTTTTGGGGTTTCCGTTGCGTTTCGTTGAATTCCTAATGTGTTTTATGGTGGTTTGGAGTGTGCTTTGTGATTAGGAGAACATCAGGTAGGTTTAGGGTGTCTTTGGGGTGGATCTATGGTATTTGGGGTTTTCTTCTATTTTTTGGCGTGGTCCTGTTCTTTTTTGGGGTGTATTTGAAGTGTTTTGGGGTCTCCGTTGGGTTTTGTTTGGTTCTCGTTGGTCATCATGGTGGAAAAGGGTAAATTGTGGGTTTTGGAGAACATCAGGTAGGTTTAGGGTGGTTTTGGGGTGGATCTATGGTTTTGGGGGATTTTCTTCCAGTTTTGGTGGTTATGCCGTTCTTGTTTGGGGTGTTTTTGACGTTTTTTGGGGTCTCTGTTGGGTTCTGTTGGGTTCTCGTTGGTCATCGTGTTGGAAAAGTGTAAATTGTGGTTTTTGGAGAACATCAGGTAGGTTTAGGGTGTCTTTGGGGTGGATCTATGGTTTTGGGGATTTTCTTCCAGTTTTGGGGGTGATGCCGATATTTTTTGGGGTGTTTTTGACGTGTTTTGGGGTCTCCATTAGGTTTTGTTGGGTTCTTGTTTGTCATTATGTTAAATAGGTGTGGATTGTGGGTTTTGGAGAACATCAGGTAGTTTTAGGGTGGTTTTGGGGTGGACCTATGGTTTTGGGGGATTTTCTTCCAGTTTTGGGGGTGATGCCGTTCTTGTTTGGGGTATTTTTTAAGGTTTTTGTGGTCTCTGTTTGGTTTTGTTGGGTTCTCGTTGGTCATCGTGTTGTAAAAGTGTAAATTGTGGGTTTTGGAGAACTTCAGGTAGGTTTAGGGGGAGTTTTCGCGTGGATTCGTGGTATTTGGGGTTTTCTTCTTTTTGGGGGAGTGATCCTCTCCTTTCTTCGGGTGATTTTGAAGTGTTTTGGGGTTTCCGTTGCGTTTCGTTGAATTCCTAATGTGTTTTATGGTGGTTTGGAGTGTGCTTTGGGATTAGGAGAACATCAGGTAGGTTTAGGGTGTCTTTGGGGTGGATCTATGGTATTTGGGGTTTTCTTCTATTTTTTGGCGTGGTCCTGTTCTTTTTTGGGGTGTATTTGAAGTGTTTTGGGGTCTCCGTTGGGTTTTGTTTGGTTCTCGTTGGTCATCATGGTGGAAAAGGGTAAATTGTGGGTTTTGGAGAACATCAGGTAGGTTTAGGGTGGTTTTGGGGTGGATCTATGGTTTTGGTGTATTTTCTTCCAGTTTTGGTGGTGATCCTTTTCTTGTTTGGGGTGTTTTTGACGTGTTTTGGTGTCTCCATTAGGTTTTGTTGGGTTCTTGTTTGTCATTATGTTAAATAGGTGTGGATTGTGGTTTTTGGAGAACATCAGGTAGGTTTAGGGTGTCTTTGGGGTGGATCTATGGTTTTGGGGGATTTTCTTCCAGTTTTGGTGGTGATGCCGTTCTTGTTTGGGGTGTATTTGACGTTTTTTGGGGTCTCCGTTGGGTTTTGTTGGGTTCTCGTTGGTTATCATGGTGGAAAAGGGTAAATTGTGGTTTTTGGAGAAGATCAGGTAGGTTTAGGATGGTTTTGGGGTGGATCTATGGTTTTGGTGTATTTTCTTCCAGTTTTGGGGGTGATGCCGTTCTTGTTTGGGGTGTTTTTGACGTTTTTTGGGATCTCTGTTGGGTTCTGTTGGGTTCTCGTTGGTCATCGTGTTGTAAAAGTGTAAATTGTGGTTTTTGGAGAACATCAGGTAGGTTTAGGGTGTCTTTGGGGTGGATCTATGGTTTTGGGGGATTTTCTTCCAGTTTTGGTGGTGATGCCGTTCTTGTTTGGGGTGTTTTTGACGTTTTTTGGGGTCTCCGTTGGGTTTTGTTGGGTTCTCGTTGGTTATCATGGTGGAAAAGGGTAAATTGTGGGTTTTGGAGAACATCAGGTAGGTTTAGGGTGGTTTTGGGGTGGATCTATGGTTTTGGTGTATTTTCTTCCAGTTTTGGGGGTGATGCCGTTCTTGTTTGGGGTGTTTTTGACGTTTTTTGGGATCTCTGTTGGGTTCTGTTGGGTTCTCGTTGGTCATCGTGTTGTAAAAGTGTAAATTGTGGTTTTTGGAGAACATCAGGTAGGTTTAGGGTGTCTTTGGGGTGGATCTATGGTTTTGGGGGATTTTCTTCCAGTTTTGGGGCTGATGCCATTCTTGTTTGGGGTATTTTTTAAGGTTTTTGTGGTCTCTGTTTGGTTTTGTTGGGTTCTCGTTGGTCATCGTGTTGTAAAAGTGTAAATTGTGGGTTTTGGCGAACTTCAGGTAGGTTTAGGGGGAGTTTTCGCGTGGATTCATGGTATTTGGGGTTTTCTTCTTTTTGGGGGAGTGATCCTCTCCTTTCTTCGGGTGATTTTGAAGTGTTTTGGGGTTTCCGTTGCGTTTCGTTGAATTCCTAATGTGTTTTAAAGTGGTTTGGAGTGTGCTTTGGGATTAGGAGAACATCAGGTAGGTTTAGGGTGTCTTTGGGGTGGATCTATGGTATTTGGGGTTTTCTTCTATTTTTTGGCGTGGTCCTGTTCTTTTTTGGGGTGTTTTTTACATGTTTTGGGATCTCCATTAGGTTTTGTTGGGTTCTTGTTTGTCATTATGTAAAATAGGAATGGATTGTGGGTTTTGGAGAACATCAGGTAGTTTTTGGGTGGTTTTGGCGTGGATCTATGGTTTTGGTGTATTTTCTTCCAGTTTTGGTGGTGATCCTTTTCTTGTTTGGGGTGTTTTTGACGTTTTTTGGGATCTCTGTTGGGTTCTGTTTGGTTCTCGTTGGTCATCGTGTTGGAAAAGGGTAAATTGTGGTTTTTGGAGAACATCAGGTAGGTTTAGGGTGTCTTTGGGGTGGATCTATGGTTTTGGGGGTTTTCTTCCAGTTTTGGGGGTGATGCCATTCTTGTTTGGGGTATTTTTTAAGGTTTTTGTGGTCTCTGTTTGGTTTTGTTGGGTTCTCGTTGGTCATCGTGTTGTAAAAGTGTAAATTGTGGGTTTTGGAGAACTTCAGGTAGGTTTAGGGGGAGTTTTCGCGTGTATTCGTGGTATTTGGGGTTTTCTTCTTTTTGGGGGAGTGATCCTCTCCTTTCTTCGGGTGATTTTGAAGTGTTTTGGGGTTTCCGTTGCGTTTCGTTGAATTCCTAATGTGTTTTATGGTGGTTTGGAGTGTGCTTTGGGATTAGGAGAACATCAGGTAGGTTTAGGGTGTCTTTGGGGTGGATCTATGGTATTTGGGGTTTTCTTCTATTTTTTGGCGTGGTCCTGTTCTTTTTTGGGGTGTATTTGAAGTGTTTTGGGGTCTCCGTTGGGTTTTGTTTGGTTCTCGTTGGTCATCATGGTGGAAAAGGGTAAATTGTGGGTTTTGGAGAACATCAGGTAGGTTTAGGGTGGTTTTGGGGTGGATCTATGGTTTTGGGGGATTTTCTTCCAGTTTTGGTGGTGATGCTTTTCTTGTTTGGGGTGTTTTTGACGTGTTTTGGTGTGTTTATTAGGTTTTGTTGGGTTCTTGTTTGTCATTATGTTAAATAGGTGTGGATTGTGGGTTTTGGAGAACATCAGGTAGGTTTAGGGTGGTTTTGGGGTGGATCTATGGTTTTGGGGGATTTTCTTCCAGTTTTGGGGGTGATGCCGTTCTTGTTTGGGGTGTTTTTGACGTTTTTTGGGGTCTCTGTTGGGTTCTGTTGGGTTCTCGTTGGTCATCGTGTTGGAAAAGGGTAAATTGTGGTTTTTGGAGAAGATCAGGTAGGTTTAGGATGGTTTTGGGGTGGATCTATGGTTTTGGCGGATTTTCTTCCAGTTTTGGGGGTGATGCCGTTCTTGTTTGGGGTGTTTTTGACGTTTTTTGGGGTCTCCGTTGGGTTTTGTTGGGTTCTCGTTGGTCATCATGGTGGAAAAGGGTAAATTGTGGATTTTGGAGAACATCAGGTAGGTTTAGGGTGGTTTTGGGGTGGATCTATGGTTTTGGCGTATTTTCTTCCAGTTTTGGGGGTGATGCCGATATTTTTTGGGGTGTTTTTGACGTGTTTTGGGGTCTCCATTAGGTTTTGTTGGGTTCTTGTTTGTCATTATGTTAAATAGGAGTGGATTGTGGGTTTTGGAGAACATCAGGTAGTTTTAGGGTGGTTTTGGGGTGGACCTATGGTTTTGGGGGATTTTCTTCCAGTTTTGGGGGTGATGCCGTTCTTGTTTGGGGTATTTTTTAAGGTTTTTGTGGTCTCTGTTTGGTTTTGTTGGGTTCTCGTTGGTCATCGTGTTGTAAAAGTGTAAATTGTGGGTTTTGGAGAACTTCAGGTAGGTTTAGGGGGAGTTTTCGCGTGGATTCGTGGTATTTGGGGTTTTCTTCTTTTTGGGGGAGTGATCCTCTCCTTTCTTCGGGTGATTTTGAAGTGTTTTGGGGTTTCCGTTGCGTTTCGTTGAATTCCTAATGTGTTTTATGGTGGTTTGGAGTGTGCTTTGGGATTAGGAGAACATCAGGTAGGTTTAGGGTGTCTTTGGGGTGGATCTATGGTATTTGGGGTTTTCTTCTATTTTTTGGCGTGGTCCTGTTCTTTTTTGGGGTGTATTTGAAGTGTTTTGGGGTCTCCGTTGGGTTTTGTTTGGTTCTCGTTGGTCATCATGGTGGAAAAGGGTAAATTGTGGGTTTTGGAGGACATCAGGTAGGTTTAGGGTGGTTTTGGGGTGGATCTATGGTTTTGGCGTATTTTCTTCCAGTTTTGGTGGTGATGCCGATATTTTCTGGGGTGTTTTTGACGTGTTTTGGTGTGTCCATTAGGTTTAGTTGGGTTCTTGTTTGTCATTATGTTAAATAGGAGTGGATTGTGGTTTTTGGAGAACATCAGGTAGTTTTAGGGTGGTTTTGGGGTGGATCTATGGTTTTGGGGGATTTTCTTCCAGTTTTGGTGGTTATGCCGTTCTTGTTTGGGGTGTTTTTGACGTTTTTTGGGGTCTCTGTTGGGTTCTGTTGGGTTCTCGTTGGTCATCGTGTTGGAAAAGGGTAAATTGTGGTTTTTGGAGAAGATCAGGTAGGTTTAGGGTGTCTTTGGGGTGGATCTATGGTTTTGGGGGATTTTCGTCCAGTTTTGGTGGTGATGCCGTTCTTGTTTGGGGTGTTTTTGACGTTTTTTGGGGTCTCCGTTGGGTTTTGTTGGATTCTCGTTGGTTATCATGGTGGAAAAGGGTAAATTGTGGGTTTTGGAGAACATCAGGTAGGTTTAGGGTGGTTTTGGGGTGGATCTATGGTTTTGGTGTATTTTCTTCCAGTTTTGGGGGTGATGCCGTTCTTGTTTGGGGTGTTTTTGACGTTTTTTGGGATCTCTGTTGGGTTCTGTTGGGTTCTCGTTGGTCATCGTGTTGTAAAAGTGTAAATTGTGGTTTTTGGAGAACATCAGGTAGGTTTAGGGTGTCTTTGGGGTGGATCTATGGTTTTGGGGGATTTTCTTCCAGTTTTGGGGCTGATGCCATTCTTGTTTGGGGTATTTTTTAAGGTTTTTGTGGTCTCTGTTTGGTTTTGTTGGGTTCTCGTTGGTCATCGTGTTGTAAAAGTGTAAATTGTGGGTTTTGGCGAACTTCAGGTAGGTTTAGGGGGAGTTTTCGCGTGGATTCATGGTATTTGGGGTTTTCTTCTTTTTGGGGGAGTGATCCTCTCCTTTCTTCGGGTGATTTTGAAGTGTTTTGGGGTTTCCGTTGCGTTTCGTTGAATTCCTAATGTGTTTTAAAGTGGTTTGGAGTGTGCTTTGGGATTAGGAGAACATCAGGTAGGTTTAGGGTGTCTTTGGGGTGGATCTATGGTATTTGGGGTTTTCTTCTATTTTTTGGCGTGGTCCTGTTCTTTTTTGGGGTGTTTTTTACACGTTTTGGGATCTCCATTAGGTTTTGTTGGGTTCTTGTTTGTCATTATGTAAAATAGGAGTGGATTGTGGGTTTTGGAGAACATCAGGTAGTTTTTGGGTGGTTTTGGCGTGGATCTATGGTTTTGGTGTATTTTCTTCCAGTTTTGGTGGTGATCCTTTTCTTGTTTGGGGTGTTTTTGACGTTTTTTGGGATCTCTGTTGGGTTCTGTTGGGTTCTCGTTGGTCATCGTGTTGGAAAAGGGTAAATTGTGGTTTTTGGAGAACATCAGGTAGGTTTAGGGTGTCTTTGGGGTGGATCTATGGTTTTGGGGGTTTTCTTCCAGTTTTGGGGGTGATGCCATTCTTGTTTGGGGTATTTTTTAAGGTTTTTGTGGTCTCTGTTTGGTTTTGTTGGGTTCTCGTTGGTCATCGTGTTGTAAAAGTGTAAATTGTGGGTTTTGGAGAACTTCAGGTAGGTTTAGGGGGAGTTTTCGCGTGTATTCGTGGTATTTGGGGTTTTCTTCTTTTTGGGGGAGTGATCCTCTCCTTTCTTCGGGTGATTTTGAAGTGTTTTGGGGTTTCCGTTGCGTTTCGTTGAATTCCTAATGTGTTTTATGGTGGTTTGGAGTGTGCTTTGGGATTAGGAGAACATCAGGTAGGTTTAGGGTGTCTTTGGGGTGGATCTATGGTTTTGGGGGATTTTCTTCCAGTTTTGGTGGTGATGCCGTTCTTGTTTGGGGTGTATTTGACGTTTTTTGGGGTCTCCGTTGGGTTTTGTTGGGTTCTCGTTGGTTATCATGGTGGAAAAGGGTAAATTGTGGTTTTTGGAGAACATCAGGTAGGTTTAGGGTGGTTTTGGGGTGGATCTATGGTTTTGGTGTATTTTCTTCCAGTTTTGGTGGTGATGCTTTTCTTGTTTGGGGTGTTTTTGACGTGTTTTGGTGTGTTTATTAGGTTTTGTTGGGTTCTTGTTTGTCATTATGTTAAATAGGTGTGGATTGTGGGTTTTGGAGAACATCAGGTAGGTTTAGGGTGGTTTTGGGGTGGATCTATGGTTTTGGGGGATTTTCTTCCAGTTTTGGGGGTGATGCCGTTCTTGTTTGGGGTGTTTTTGACGTTTTTTGGGGTCTCTGTTGGGTTCTGTTGGGTTCTCGTTGGTCATCGTGTTGGAAAAGGGTAAATTGTGGTTTTTGGAGAAGATCAGGTAGGTTTAGGGTGGTTTTGGGGTGGATCTATGGTTTTGGCGGATTTTCTTCCAGTTTTGGGGGTGATGCCGTTCTTGTTTGGGGTGTTTTTGACGTTTTTTGGGGTCTCCGTTGGGTTTTGTTGGGTTCTCGTTGGTCATCGTGTTGGAAAAGTGTAAATTGTGGTTTTTGGAGAACATCAGGTAGGTTTAGGGTGTCTTTGGGGTGGATCTATGGTTTTGGGGATTTTCTTCCAGTTTTGGGGATGATGCCGATATTTTTTGGGGTGTTTTTGACGTGTTTTGGGGTCTCCATTAGGTTTTGTTGGGTTCTTGTTTGTCATTATGTTAAATAGGTGTGGATTGTGGGTTTTGGAGAACATCAGGTAGTTTTAGGGTGGTTTTGGGGTGGACCTATGGTTTTGGGGGATTTTCTTCCAGTTTTGGGGGTGATGCCGTTCTTGTTTGGGGTATTTTTTAAGGTTTTTGTGGTCTCTGTTTGGTTTTGTTGGGTTCTCGTTGGTCATCGTGTTGTAAAAGTGTAAATTGTGGGTTTTGGAGAACTTCAGGTAGGTTTAGGGGGAGTTTTCGCGTGGATTCGTGGTATTTGGGGTTTTCTTCTTTTTGGGGGAGTGATCCTCTCCTTTCTTCGGGTGATTTTGAAGTGTTTTGGGGTTTCCGTTGCGTTTCGTTGAATTCCTAATGTGTTTTATGGTGGTTTGGAGTGTGCTTTGGGATTAGGAGAACATCAGGTAGGTTTAGGGTGTCTTTGGGGTGGATCTATGGTATTTGGGGTTTTCTTCTATTTTTTGGCGTGGTCCTGTTCTTTTTTGGGGTGTATTTGAAGTGTTTTGGGGTCTCCGTTGGGTTTTGTTTGGTTCTCGTTGGTCATCATGGTGGAAAAGGGTAAATTGTGGGTTTTGGAGAACATCAGGTAGGTTTAGGGTGGTTTTGGGGTGGATCTATGGTTTTGGTGTATTTTCTTCCAGTTTTGGTGGTGATCCTTTTCTTGTTTGGGGTGTTTTTGACGTGTTTTGGTGTCTCCATTAGGTTTTGTTGGGTTCTTGTTTGTCATTATGTTAAATAGGTGTGGATTGTGGTTTTTGGAGAACATCAGGTAGGTTTAGGGTGTCTTTGGGGTGGATCTATGGTTTTGGGGGATTTTCTTCCAGTTTTGGTGGTGATGCCGTTCTTGTTTGGGGTGTATTTGACGTTTTTTGGGGTCTCCGTTGGGTTTTGTTGGGTTCTCGTTGGTTATCATGGTGGAAAAGGGTAAATTGTGGTTTTTGGAGAAGATCAGGTAGGTTTAGGATGGTTTTGGGGTGGATCTATGGTTTTGGTGTATTTTCTTCCAGTTTTGGGGGTGATGCCGTTCTTGTTTGGGGTGTTTTTGACGTTTTTTGGGATCTCTGTTGGGTTCTGTTGGGTTCTCGTTGGTCATCGTGTTGTAAAAGTGTAAATTGTGGTTTTTGGAGAACATCAGGTAGGTTTAGGGTGTCTTTGGGGTGGATCTATGGTTTTGGGGGATTTTCTTCCAGTTTTGGTGGTGATGCCGTTCTTGTTTGGGGTGTTTTTGACGTTTTTTGGGGTCTCCGTTGGGTTTTGTTGGGTTCTCGTTGGTTATCATGGTGGAAAAGGGTAAATTGTGGGTTTTGGAGAACATCAGGTAGGTTTAGGGTGGTTTTGGGGTGGATCTATGGTTTTGGTGTATTTTCTTCCAGTTTTGGGGGTGATGCCGTTCTTGTTTGGGGTGTTTTTGACGTTTTTTGGGATCTCTGTTGGGTTCTGTTGGGTTCTCGTTGGTCATCGTGTTGTAAAAGTGTAAATTGTGGTTTTTGGAGAACATCAGGTAGGTTTAGGGTGTCTTTGGGGTGGATCTATGGTTTTGGGGGATTTTCTTCCAGTTTTGGGGCTGATGCCATTCTTGTTTGGGGTATTTTTTAAGGTTTTTGTGGTCTCTGTTTGGTTTTGTTGGGTTCTCGTTGGTCATCGTGTTGTAAAAGTGTAAATTGTGGGTTTTGGCGAACTTCAGGTAGGTTTAGGGGGAGTTTTCGCGTGGATTCATGGTATTTGGGGTTTTCTTCTTTTTGGGGGAGTGATCCTCTCCTTTCTTCGGGTGATTTTGAAGTGTTTTGGGGTTTCCGTTGCGTTTCGTTGAATTCCTAATGTGTTTTAAAGTGGTTTGGAGTGTGCTTTGGGATTAGGAGAACATCAGGTAGGTTTAGGGTGTCTTTGGGGTGGATCTATGGTATTTGGGGTTTTCTTCTATTTTTTGGCGTGGTCCTGTTCTTTTTTGGGGTGTTTTTTACATGTTTTGGGATCTCCATTAGGTTTTGTTGGGTTCTTGTTTGTCATTATGTAAAATAGGAGTGGATTGTGGGTTTTGGAGAACATCAGGTAGTTTTTGGGTGGTTTTGGCGTGGATCTATGGTTTTGGTGTATTTTCTTCCAGTTTTGGTGGTGATCCTTTTCTTGTTTGGGGTGTTTTTGACGTTTTTTGGGATCTCTGTTGGGTTCTGTTGGGTTCTCGTTGGTCATCGTGTTGGAAAAGGGTAAATTGTGGTTTTTGGAGAACATCAGGTAGGTTTAGGGTGTCTTTGGGGTGGATCTATGGTTTTGGGGGTTTTCTTCCAGTTTTGGGGGTGATGCCATTCTTGTTTGGGGTATTTTTTAAGGTTTTTGTGGTCTCTGTTTGGTTTTGTTGGGTTCTCGTTGGTCATCGTGTTGTAAAAGTGTAAATTGTGGGTTTTGGAGAACTTCAGGTAGGTTTAGGGGGAGTTTTCGCGTGTATTCGTGGTATTTGGGGTTTTCTTCTTTTTGGGGGAGTGATCCTCTCCTTTCTTCGGGTGATTTTGAAGTGTTTTGGGGTTTCCGTTGCGTTTCGTTGAATTCCTAATGTGTTTTATGGTGGTTTGGAGTGTGCTTTGGGATTAGGAGAACATCAGGTAGGTTTAGGGTGTCTTTGGGGTGGATCTATGGTATTTGGGGTTTTCTTCTATTTTTTGGCGTGGTCCTGTTCTTTTTTGGGGTGTATTTGAAGTGTTTTGGGGTCTCCGTTGGGTTTTGTTTGGTTCTCGTTGGTCATCATGGTGGAAAAGGGTAAATTGTGGGTTTTGGAGAACATCAGGTAGGTTTAGGGTGGTTTTGGGGTGGATCTATGGTTTTGGGGGATTTTCTTCCAGTTTTGGTGGTGATGCTTTTCTTGTTTGGGGTGTTTTTGACGTGTTTTGGTGTGTTTATTAGGTTTTGTTGGGTTCTTGTTTGTCATTATGTTAAATAGGTGTGGATTGTGGGTTTTGGAGAACATCAGGTAGGTTTAGGGTGGTTTTGGGGTGGATCTATGGTTTTGGGGGATTTTCTTCCAGTTTTGGGGGTGATGCCGTTCTTGTTTGGGGTGTTTTTGACGTTTTTTGGGGTCTCTGTTGGGTTCTGTTGGGTTCTCGTTGGTCATCGTGTTGGAAAAGGGTAAATTGTGGTTTTTGGAGAAGATCAGGTAGGTTTAGGGTGGTTTTGGGGTGGATCTATGGTTTTGGCGGATTTTCTTCCAGTTTTGGGGGTGATGCCGTTCTTGTTTGGGGTGTTTTTGACGTTTTTTGAGGTCTCCGTTGGGTTTTGTTGGGTTCTCGTTGGTCATCATGGTGGAAAAGGGTAAATTGTGGATTTTGGAGAACATCAGGTAGGTTTAGGGTGGTTTTGGGGTGGATCTATGGTTTTGGCGTATTTTCTTCCAGTTTTGGGGGTGATGCCGATATTTTTTGGGGTGTTTTTGACGTGTTTTGGGGTCTCCATTAGGTTTTGTTGGGTTCTTGTTTGTCATTATGTTAAATAGGAGTGGATTGTGGGTTTTGGAGAACATCAGGTAGTTTTAGGGTGGTTTTGGGGTGGACCTATGGTTTTGGGGGATTTTCTTCCAGTTTTGGGGGTGATGCCGTTCTTGTTTGGGGTATTTTTTAAGGTTTTTGTGGTCTCTGTTTGGTTTTGTTGGGTTCTCGTTGGTCATCGTGTTGTAAAAGTGTAAATTGTGGGTTTTGGAGAACTTCAGGTAGGTTTAGGGGGAGTTTTCGCGTGGATTCGTGGTATTTGGGGTTTTCTTCTTTTTGGGGGAGTGATCCTCTCCTTTCTTCGGGTGATTTTGAAGTGTTTTGGGGTTTCCGTTGCGTTTCGTTGAATTCCTAATGTGTTTTATGGTGGTTTGGAGTGTGCTTTGGGATTAGGAGAACATCAGGTAGGTTTAGGGTGTCTTTGGGGTGGATCTATGGTATTTGGGGTTTTCTTCTATTTTTTGGCGTGATCCTGTTCTTTTTTGGGGTGTATTTGAAGTGTTTTGGGGTCTCCGTTGGGTTTTGTTTGGTTCTCGTTGGTCATCATGGTGGAAAAGGGTAAATTGTGGGTTTTGGAGGACATCAGGTAGGTTTAGGGTGGTTTTGGGGTGGATCTATGGTTTTGGCGTATTTTCTTCCAGTTTTGGTGGTGATGCCGATATTTTCTGGGGTGTTTTTGACGTGTTTTGGTGTGTCCATTAGGTTTTGTTGGGTTCTTGTTTGTCATTATGTTAAATAGGAGTGGACTGTGGGTTTTGGAGAACATCAGGTAGGTTTAGGGTGGTTTTGGGGTGGATCTATGGTTTTGGGGGATTTTCTTCCAGTTTTGGTGGTGATGCCGTTCTTGTTTGGGGTGTTTTTGACGTTTTTTGGGGTCTCTGTTGGGTTCTGTTGGGTTCTCGTTGGTCATCGTGTTGGAAAAGTGTAAATTGTGGTTTTTGGAGAAGATCAGGTAGGTTTAGGGTGTCTTTGGGGTGGATCTATGGTTTTGGGGGATTTTCTTCCAGTTTTGGTGGTAATGCCGTTCTTGTTTGGGGTGTTTTTGACGTGTTTTGGTGTCTCCATTAGGTTTTGTTGGGTTCTTGTTTGTCATTATGTTAAATAGGTGTGGATTGTGGGTTTTGGAGAAGATCAGGTAGGTTTAGGGTGGTTTTGGGGTGGATCTATGGTTTTGGCGGATTTTCTTCCCGTTTTGGGGGTGATGCCGTTCTTGTTTGGGGTATTTTTTAAGGTTTTTGTGGTCTCTGTTTGGTTTTGTTGGGTTCTCGTTGGTCATCGTGTTGTAAAAGTGTAAATTGTGGGTTTTGGAGAACTTCAGGTAGGTTTAGGGGGAGTTTTCGCGTGGATTCGTGGTATTTGGTGTTTTCTTCTTTTTGGGGGAGTGATCCTCTCCTGTCTTCGGGTGATTTTGAAGTGTTTTGGGGTTTCCGTTGCGTTTCGTTGAATTCCTAATGTGTTTTATGGTGGTTTGGAGTGTGCTTTGGGATTAGGAGAACATCAGGTAGGTTTAGGGTGTCTTTGGGGTGGATCTATGGTATTTGGGGTTTTCTTCTATTTTTTGGCGTGATCCTGTTCTTTTTTGGGGTGTATTTGAAGTGTTTTGGGGTCTCCGTTGGGTTTTGTTTGGTTCTCGTTGGTCATCATGGTGGAAAAGGGTAAATTGTGGGTTTTGGAGAACATCAGGTAGGTTTAGGGTGGTTTTGGGGTGGATCTATGGTTTTGGTGTAGTTTCTTCCAGTTTTGGTGGTGATCCTTTTCTTGTTTGGGGTGTTTTTGACGTGTTTTGGTGTCTCCATTAGGTTTTGTTGGGTTCTTGTTTGTCATTATGTTAAATAGGTGTGGATTGTGGGTTTTGGAGAACATCAGGTAGTTTTAGGGTGGTTTTGGGGTGGATCTATGGTTTTGGGGGATTTTCTTCCAGTTTTGGTGGTTATGCCGTTCTTGTTTGGGGTGTTTTTGACGTTTTTTGGGGTCTCTGTTGGGTTCTGTTGGGTTCTCGTTGGTCATCGTGTTGGAAAATGGTAAATTGTGGGTTTTGGAGAACATCAGTTAGGTTTAGGGTGTCTTTGGGGTGGATCTATGGTTTTGGCGTATTTTCTTCCAGTTTTGGTGGTGATGCCGTTCTTGTTTGGGGTGTTTATGACGTTTTTGGGGATCTCTGTTGGGTTCTGTTGGGTTCTCGTTGGTCATCGTGTTGGAAAAGGGTAAATTGTGGTTTTTGGAGAAGATCAGGTAGGTTTAGGGTGTCTTTGGGGTGGATCTATGGTTTTGGCGTATTTTCTTCCAGTTTTGGGGGTGATGCCGATATTTTTTGGGTTGTTTTTGACGTTTTTTGGGGTCTCCGTTGGGTTTTGTTGGGTTCTCGTTGGTTATCATGGTGCAAAAGTGTAAATTCTGGTTTTTGGAGAACATCAGGTAGGTTTAGGGTGGTTTTGGGGTGGATCTATGGTTTTGGCGTATTTTCTTCCAGTTTTGGTGGTGATGCCGATATTTTCTGGGGTGTTTTTGACGTGTTTTGGTGTCTCCATTAGGTTTTGTTGGGTTCTTGTTTGTCATTATGTTAAATAGGAGTGGATTGTGGGTTTTGGAGAACATCAGGTAGGTTTAGGGTGGTTTTGGGGTGGATCTATGGTTTTGGGGGATTTTCTTTTAGTTTTGGTGGTTATGCCGTTCTTGTTTGGGGTGTTTTTGACGTTTTTTGGGGTCTCTGTTGGGTTCTGTTGGGTTCTCGTTGGTCATCGTGTTGGAAAAGGGTAAATTGTGGTTTTTGGAGAACATCAGTTAGGTTTAGGGTGTCTTTGGGGTGGATCTATGGTTTTGGGGGATTTTCTTCCAGTTTTGGGGGTGATGCCGTTCTTGTTTGGGGTGTTTTTGACGTTTTTTGGGATCTCTGTTGGGTTTTGTTGGGTTCTCGTTGGTCATCGTGTTGGAAAAGGGTAAATTGTGGTTTTTGGAGAACATCAGGTAGGTTTAGGTTGTCTTTGGGGTGGATCTATGGTTTTGGCGTATTTTCTTCCAGTTTTGGGGGTGATGCCGATATTTTTTGGGTTGTTTTTGACGTTTTTTGGGGTCTCCGTTGGGTTTTGTTGGGTTCTCGTTGGTTATCATGGTGGAAAAGCGTAAATTGTGGGTTTTGGAGAACATCAGGTAGGTTTAGGGTGGTTTTGGGGTGGATCTATGGTTTTGGCGTATTTTCTTCCAGTTTTGGTGGTGATGCCGATATTTTCTGGGGTGTTTTTGACGTGTTTTGGTGTGTCCATTAGGTTTTGTTGGGTTCTTGTTTGTCATTATGTTAAATAGGAGTGGATTGTGGGTTTTGGAGAAGATCAGGTAGTTTTAGGGTGGTTTTGGGGTGGATCTATGGTTTTGGGGGATTTTCTTCCAGTTTTGGTGGTGATGCCGTTCTTGTTTGGGGTGTTTTTGACGTTTTTTGGGGTCTCTGTTGGGTTCTGTTGGGTTCTCGTTGGTCATCGTGTTGGAAAAGGGTAAATTGTGGTTTTTGGAGAACATCAGGTAGGTTTAGGGTGTCTTTGGGGTGGATCTATGGTTTTGGGGGATTTTCTTCCAGTTTTGGTGGTGATCCTTTTCTTGTTTGGGGTGTTTTTGACGTGTTTTGGTGTCTCCATTAGGTTTTGTTGGGTTCTTGTTTGTCATTATGTTAAATAGGTGTGGATTGTGTGTTTTGGAGAAGATCAGGTAGGTTTAGGGTGGTTTTGGGGTGGATCTATGGTTTTGGCGGATTTTCTTCCCGTTTTGGGGGTGATGCCGTTCTTGTTTGGGGTATTTTTTAAGGTTTTTGTGGTCTCTGTTTGGTTTTGTTGGGTTCTCGTTGGTCATCGTGTTGTAAAAGTGTAAATTGTGGGTTTTGGAGAACTTCAGGTAGGTTTAGGGGGAGTTTTCGCGTGGATTCGTGGTATTTGGTGTTTTCTTCTTTTTGGGGGAGTGATCCTCTCCTGTCTTCGGGTGATTTTGAAGTGTTTTGGGGTTTCCGTTGCGTTTCGTTGAATTCCTAATGTGTTTTATGGTGGTTTGGAGTGTGCTTTGGGATTAGGAGAACATCAGGTAGGTTTAGGGTGTCTTTGGGGTGGATCTATGGTATTTGGGGTTTTCTTCTATTTTTTGGCGTGATCCTGTTCTTTTTTGGGGTGTATTTGAAGTGTTTTGGGGTCTCCGTTGGGTTTTGTTTGGTTCTCGTTGGTCATCATGGTGGAAAAGGGTAAATTGTGGGTTTTGGAGAAGATCAGGTATGTTTAGGGTGGTTTTGGGGTGGATCTATGGTTTTGGTGTAGTTTCTTCCAGTTTTGGTGGTGATCCTTTTCTTGTTTGGGGTGTTTTTGACGTGTTTTGGTGTCTCCATTAGGTTTTGTTGGGTTCTTGTTTGTCATTATGTTAAATAGGTGTGGATTGTGGGTTTTGGAGAACATCAGGTAGGTTTAGGGTGGTTTTGGGGTGGATCTATGGTTTTGGGGGATTTTCTTCCAGTTTTGGTGGTTATGCCGTTCTTGTTTGGGGTGTTTTTGACGTTTTTTGGGGTCTCTGTTGGGTTCTGTTGGGTTCTCGTTGGTCATCGTGTTGGAAAAGGGTAAATTGTGGTTTTTGGAGAACATCAGTTAGGTTTAGGGTGTCTTTGGGGTGGATCTATGGTTTTGGGGGATTTTCTTCCAGTTTTGGGGGTGATGCCGTTCTTGTTTGGGGTGTTTTTGACGTTTTTGGGGATCTCTGTTGGGTTCTGTTGGGTTCTCGTTGGTCATCGTGTTGGAAAAGTGTAAATTGTGGGTTTTGGAGAACATCAGGTAGGTTTAGGGTGGTTTTGGGGTGGATCTATGGTTTTGGCGTATTTTCTCCCAGTTTTGGTGGTGATCCTTTTCTTGTTTGGGGTGTTTTTGACGTGTTTTGGTGTGTCCATTAGGTTTTGTTGGGTTCTTGTTTGTCATTATGTTAAATAGGTGTGGATTGTGGTTTTTGGAGAACATCAGGTAGGTTTAGGGTGGTTTTGGGGTGGATCTATGGTTTTGGGGGATTTTCTTCCAGTTTTGGGGGTGATGCCATTCTTGTTTGGGGTGTTTTTGACGTGTTTTGGGGTCTCTGTTGGGTTCTGTTGGGTTCTCGTTGGTCATCGTGTTGGAAAAGGGTAAATTGTGGGTTTTGGAGAACATCAGGTAGGTTTAGGGTGGTTTTGGGGTGGATCTATGGTTTTGGGGGATTTTCTTCCAGTTTTGGGGGTGATGCCGTTCTTGTTTGGGGTGTTTTTGACGTTTTTTGGGGTCTCTGTTGGGTTCTGTTGGGTTCTCGTTGGTCATCGTGTTGTAAAAGTGTAAATTGTGGGTTTTGGAGAACATCAGGTAGGTTTAGGGTGTCTTTGGGGTGGATCTATGGTTTTGGGGTATTTTCTTCCAGTTTTGGTGGTGATGCCGTTCTTGTTTGGGGTGTTTTTGACGTGTTTTGGTGTCTCCATTAGGTTTTGTTGGGTTCTTGTTTGTCATTATGTTAAATAGGTGTGGATTGTGGGTTTTGGAGAAGATCATGTAGGTTTAGGGTGGTTTTGGGGTGGATCTATGGTTTTGGGTGATTTTCTTCCAGTTTTGGTGTTGATGCCGTTCTTTTTTGGGGTTGTTTTTTACGTTTTTTGGGGTCTCTGTTGGGTTCTGTTGGGTTCTCGTTGGTCATCGTGTTGGAAAAGTGTAAATTGTGGTTTTTGGAGAACATCAGGTAGGTTTAGGGTGGTTTTGGGGTGGATCTATGGTTTTGGCGTATTTTCTTCCAGTTTTGGGGGTGATGCCGATATTTTTTGGGGTGTTTTTTACGTGTTTTGGGGTCTCCATTAGGTTTAGTTGGGTTCTTGTTTGTCATTATGTTAAATAGGAGTGGATTGTGGGTTTTGGAGAACATCAGGTAGTTTTAGGGTGGTTTTGGGGTGGATCTATGGTTTTGGGGGATTTTCTTCCAGTTTTGGTGGTGATGCCGTTCTTGTTTGGGGTGTTTTTGACGTTTTTTGGGGTCTCTGTTGGGTTCTGTTGGGTTCTCGTTGGTCATCGTGTTGGAAAAGGGTAAATTGTGGTTTTTGGAGAACATCAGGTAGGTTTAGGGTGTCTTTGGGGTGGATCTATGGTTTTGGGGGATTTTCTTCCAGTTTTGGGGGTGATGCCATTCTTGTTTGGGGTGTTTTTGACGTTTTTTGGGGTCTCTGTTGGGTTCTGTTGGGTTCTCGTTGGTCATCGTGTTGGAAAAGGGTAAATTGTGGGTTTTGGAGAACATCAGGTAGGTTTGGGGTGGTTTTGGGGTGGATCTATGGTTTTGGCGTATTTTCTTCCAGTTTTGGTGGTGAACCTTTTCTTGTTTGGGGTGTTTTTGACGTGTTTTGGTGTGTCCATTAGGTTTTGTTTGGTTCTTGTTTGTCATTATGTTAAATAGGTGTGGATTGTGGTTTTTGGAGAACATCAGGTAGGTTTAGGGTGGTTTTGGGGTGGATCTATGGTTTTGGGGGATTTTCTTCCAGTTTTGGGGGTGATGCCGTTCTTGTTTGGGGTGTTTTTGACGTTTTTTGGGGTCTCTGTTGGGTTCTGTTGGGTTCTCGTTGGTCATCGTGTTGGAAAAGGGTAAATTGTGGTTTTTGGAGAACATCAGTTAGGTTTAGGGTGTCTTTGGGGTGGATCTATGGTTTTGGGGGATTTTCTTCCAGTTTTGGGGGTGATGCCGTTCTTGTTTGGGGTGTTTTTGACGTTTTTTGGGATCTCTGTTGGGTTTTGTTGGGTTCTCGTTGGTCATCGTGTTGGAAAAGGGTAAATTGTGGTTTTTGGAGAACATCAGGTAGGTTTAGGTTGTCTTTGGGGTGGATCTATGGTTTTGGCGTATTTTCTTCCAGTTTTGGGGGTGATGCCGATATTTTTTGGGTTGTTTTTGACGTTTTTTGGGGTCTCCGTTGGGTTTTGTTGGGTTCTCGTTGGTTATCATGGTGGAAAAGCGTAAATTGTGGGTTTTGGAGAACATCAGGTAGGTTTAGGGTGGTTTTGGGGTGGATCTATGGTTTTGGCGTATTTTCTTCCAGTTTTGGTGGTGATGCCGATATTTTCTGGGGTGTTTTTGACGTGTTTTGGTGTGTCCATTAGGTTTTGTTGGGTTCTTGTTTGTCATTATGTTAAATAGGTGTGGATTGTGGGTTTTGGAGAACATCAGGTAGTTTTAGGGTGGTTTTGGGGTGGATCTATGGTTTTGGGGGATTTTCTTCCAGTTTTGGTGGTGATGCCGTTCTTGTTTGGGGTGTTTTTGACGTTTTTTGGGGTCTCTGTTGGGTTCTGTTGGGTTCTCGTTGGTCATCGTGTTGGAAAAGGGTAAATTGTGGTTTTTGGAGAACATCAGGTAGGTTTAGGGTGTCTTTGGGGTGGATCTATGGTTTTGGGGGATTTTCTTCCAGTTTTGGTGGTGATCCTTTTCTTGTTTGGGGTGTTTTTGACGTGTTTTGGTGTCTCCATTAGGTTTTGTTGGGTTCTTGTTTGTCATTATGTTAAATAGGTGTGGATTGTGTGTTTTGGAGAAGATCAGGTAGGTTTAGGGTGGTTTTGGGGTGGATCTATGGTTTTGGCGGATTTTCTTCCCGTTTTGGGGGTGATGCCGTTCTTGTTTGGGGTATTTTTTAAGGTTTTTGTGGTCTCTGTTTGGTTTTGTTGGGTTCTCGTTGGTCATCGTGTTGTAAAAGTGTAAATTGTGGGTTTTGGAGAACTTCAGGTAGGTTTAGGGGGAGTTTTCGCGTGGATTCGTGGTATTTGGTGTTTTCTTCTTTTTGGGGGAGTGATCCTCTCCTGTCTTCGGGTGATTTTGAAGTGTTTTGGGGTTTCCGTTGCGTTTCGTTGAATTCCTAATGTGTTTTATGGTGGTTTGGAGTGTGCTTTGGGATTAGGAGAACATCAGGTAGGTTTAGGGTGTCTTTGGGGTGGATCTATGGTATTTGGGGTTTTCTTCTATTTTTTGGCGTGATCCTGTTCTTTTTTGGGGTGTATTTGAAGTGTTTTGGGGTCTCCGTTGGGTTTTGTTTGGTTCTCGTTGGTCATCATGGTGGAAAAGGGTAAATTGTGGGTTTTGGAGAAGATCAGGTATGTTTAGGGTGGTTTTGGGGTGGATCTATGGTTTTGGTGTAGTTTCTTCCAGTTTTGGTGGTGATCCTTTTCTTGTTTGGGGTGTTTTTGACGTGTTTTGGTGTCTCCATTAGGTTTTGTTGGGTTCTTGTTTGTCATTATGTTAAATAGGTGTGGATTGTGGGTTTTGGAGAACATCAGGTAGGTTTAGGGTGGTTTTGGGGTGGATCTATGGTTTTGGGGGATTTTCTTCCAGTTTTGGTGGTTATGCCGTTCTTGTTTGGGGTGTTTTTGACGTTTTTTGGGGTCTCTGTTGGGTTCTGTTGGGTTCTCGTTGGTCATCGTGTTGGAAAAGGGTAAATTGTGGTTTTTGGAGAACATCAGTTAGGTTTAGGGTGTCTTTGGGGTGGATCTATGGTTTTGGGGGATTTTCTTCCAGTTTTGGGGGTGATGCCGTTCTTGTTTGGGGTGTTTTTGACGTTTTTGGGGATCTCTGTTGGGTTCTGTTGGGTTCTCGTTGGTCATCGTGTTGGAAAAGGGTAAATTGTGGGTTTTGGAGAACATCAGGTAGGTTTAGGGTGGTTTTGGGGTGGATCTATGGTTTTGGCGTATTTTCTCCCAGTTTTGGTGGTGATCCTTTTCTTGTTTGGGGTGTTTTTGACGTGTTTTGGTGTGTCCATTAGGTTTTGTTGGGTTCTTGTTTGTCATTATGTTAAATAGGTGTGGATTGTGGTTTTTGGAGAACATCAGGTAGGTTTAGGGTGGTTTTGGGGTGGATCTATGGTTTTGGGGGATTTTCTTCCAGTTTTGGGGGTGATGCCATTCTTGTTTGGGGTGTTTTTGACGTGTTTTGGGGTCTCTGTTGGGTTCTGTTGGGTTCTCGTTGGTCATCGTGTTGGAAAAGGGTAAATTGTGGGTTTTGGAGAACATCAGGTAGGTTTAGGGTGGTTTTGGGGTGGATCTATGGTTTTGGCGTATTTTCTTCCAGTTTTGGGGGTGATGCCGTTCTTGTTTGGGGTGTTTTTGACGTTTTTTGGGGTCTCTGTTGGGTTCTGTTGGGTTCTCGTTGGTCATCGTGTTGGAAAAGGGTAAATTGTGGGTTTTGGAGAACATCAGGTAGGTTTAGGGTGTCTTTGGGGTGGATCTATGGTTTTGGGGTATTTTCTTCCAGTTTTGGTGGTGATGCCGTTCTTGTTTGGGGTGTTTTTGACGTGTTTTGGTGTCTCCATTAGGTTTTGTTGGGTTCTTGTTTGTCATTATGTTAAATAGGTGTGGATTGTGGGTTTTGGAGAAGATCAGGTAGGTTTAGGGTGGTTTTGGGGTGGATCTATGGTTTTGGGGGATTTTCTTCCAGTTTTGGGGGTGATGCCGTTCTTGTTTGGGGTGTTTTTGACGTTTTTTGGGGTCTCTGTTGGGTTCTGTTGGGTTCTCGTTGGTCATCGTGTTGGAAAAGGGTAAATTGTGGTTTTTGGAGAACATCAGGTAGGTTTAGGGTGTCTTTGGGGTGGATCTATGGTTTTGGGGGTTTTCTTCCAGTTTTGGGGGTGATGCCATTCTTGTTTGGAGTGTTTTTGACGTTTTTTGGGGTCTCTGTTGGGTTCTGTTGGGTTCTCGTTGGTCATCGTGTTGGAAAAGGGTAAATTGTGGGTTTTGGAGAACATCAGGTAGGTTTGGGGTGGTTTTGGGGTGGATCTATGGTTTTGGCGTATTTTCTTCCAGTTTTGGTGGTGAACCTTTTCTTGTTTGGGGTGTTTTTGACGTGTTTTGGTGTGTCCATTAGGTTTTGTTGGGTTCTTGTTTGTCATTATGTTAAATAGGTGTGGATTGTGGTTTTTGGAGAACATCAGGTAGGTTTAGGGTGGTTTTGGGGTGGATCTATGGTTTTGGGGGATTTTCTTCCAGTTTTGGGGGTGATGCCGTTCTTGTTTGGGGTGTTTTTGACGTTTTTTGGGGTCTCTGTTGGGTTCTGTTGGGTTCTCGTTGGTCATCGTGTTGGAAAAGTGTAAATTGTGGGTTTTGGAGAACATCAGGTAGGTTTAGGGTGGTTTTGAGATGGATCTATGGTTTTGGCGTATTTTCTTCCAGTTTTGGGGGTGATGCCGTTCTTGTTTGGGGTTTTTTTTAAGGTTTTTGTGGTCTCTGTTTGGTTTTGTTGGGTTCTCGTTGGTCATCGTGTTTGAAAAGGGTAAATTGTGGGTTTTGGAGAACTTCAGGTAGGTTTAGGGGGAGTTTTCGCGTGGATTCATGGTATTTGGGGTTTTCTTCTTTTTGGGGGAGTGATCCTCTCCTTTCTTCGGGTGATTTTGAAGTGTTTTGGGGTTTCCGTTGCGTTTCGTTGAATTCCTAATGTGTTTTATGGTGGTTTGGAGTGTGCTTTGGGATTAGGAGAACATCAGGTAGGTTTAGGGTGTCTTTGGGGTGGATCTATGGTATTTGGGGTTTTCTTCTATTTTTTGGCGTGGTCCTGTTCTTTTTTTGGGGTGTATTTGAAGTGTTTTGGGGTCTCCGTTGGATTTTGTTTGGTTCTCGTTGGTCATCATGGTGGAAAAGGGTAAATTGTGGGTTTTGGAGAACATCAGGTAGGTTTAGGGTGTCTTTGGGGTGGATCTATGGTTTTGGGGGATTTTCTTCCAGTTTTGGTGGTGATGCCGTTCTTGTTTGGGGTGTTTTTGACGTGTTTTGGTGTCTCCATTAGGTTTTGTTGGGTTCTTGTTTGTCATTATGTTAAATAGGTGTGGATTGTGGGTTTTGGAGAACATCAGGTAGGTTTAGGGTGGTTTTGGCGTGGATCTATGGTTTTGGGGGATTTTCTTCCAGTTTTGGTGGTGATGCCGTTCTTGTTTGGGGTGTTTTTGACGTTTTTTGGGGTCTCTGTTGGGTTCTGTTGGGTTCTCGTTGGTCATCGTGTTGGAAAAGGGTAAATTGTGGTTTTTGGAGAAGATCAGGTAGGTTTAGGGTGTCTTTGGGGTGGATCTATGGTTTTGGGGGATTTTCTTCCAGTTTTGGTTGTGATGCCGTTCTTGTTTGGGGTGTTTTTGACGTTTTCTGGGATCTCTGTTGAGTTCTGTTGGGTTCTCGTTGGTCATCGTGTTGGAAAAGGGTAAATTGTGGGTTTTGGAGAACATCAGGTAGGTTTAGGGTGTCTTTGGGGTGGATCTATGGTTTTGGCGGATTTTCTTCCAGTTTTGGTGGTGATGCCGTTCTTGTTTGGGGTGTTTTTGACGTTTTTTGGGGTCTCCGTTGGGTTTTGTTGGGTTCTCGTTGGTTATCATGGTGGAAAAGGGTAAATTGTGGGTTTTGGAGAACATCAGGTAGGTTTGGGGTGGTTTTGGGGTGGATCTATGGTTTTGGCGTATTTTCTTCCAGTTTTGGGGGTGATGCCGATATTTTTTGGGGTGTTTTTGACGTGTTTTGGGGTCTCCATTAGGTTTTGTTGGGTTCTTGTTTGTCATTATGTTAAATAGGAGTGGATTGTGGGTTTTGGAGAACATCAGGTAGTTTTAGGGTGGTTTTGGCGTGGATCTATGGTTTTGGGGGATTTTCTTCCAGTTTTGGTGGTGATGCCGTTCTTGTTTGGGGTGTTTTTGACGTTTTTTGGGGTCTCTGTTGGGTTCTGTTGGGTTCTCGTTGGTCATCGTGTTGTAAAAGTGTAAATTGTGGTTTTTGGAGAAGATCAGGTAGGTTTAGGGTGTCTTTGGGGTGGATCTATGGTTTTGGGGGATTTTCTTCCAGTTTTGGGGGTGATGCCGTTCTTGTTTGGGGTGTTTTTGACGTTTTTTGGGGTCTCTGTTGGGTTCTGTTGGGTTCTCGTTGGTCATCGTGTTGGAAAAGGGTAAATTGTGGTTTTTGGAGAAGATCAGGTAGGTTTAGGGTGGTTTTGGGGTGGATCTATGGTTTTGGGGGATTTTCTTCCAGTTTTGGTGGTGATGCCGTTCTTGTTTGGGGTGTTTTTGACGTTTTTTGGCGTCTCTGTTGGGTTCTGTTGGGTTCTCATTGGTCATCGTGTTGGAAAAGGGTAAATTGTGGTTTTTGGAGAACATCAGGTAGGTTTAGGGTGGTTTTGGGGTGGATCTATGGTTTTGGGGGTTTTCTTCCCGTTTTGGGGGTGATGCCATTCTTGTTTGGGGTATTTTTTAAGGTTTTTGTGGTCTCTGTTTGGTTTTGTTGGGTTCTTGTTGGTCATCGTGTTGTAAAAGTGTAAATTGTGGGTTTTGGAGAACTTCAGGTAGGTTTAGGGGGAGTTTTCGCGTGGATTCGTGGTATTTGGGGTTTTCTTCTTTTTGGGGGAGTGATCCTCTCCTTTCTTCGGGTGATTTTGAAGTGTTTTGGGGTTTCCGTTGCATTTCGTTGAATTCCTAATGTGTTTTATGGTGGTTTGGAGTGTGCTTTGGGATTAGGAGAACATCAGGTAGGTTTAGGGTGTCTTTGGGGTGGATCTATGGTATTTGGGGTTTTCTTCTATTTTTTGGCGTAATCCTGTTCTTTTTTGGGGTGTATTTGAAGTGTTTTGGGGTCTCCGTTGGGTTTTGTTTGGTTCTCGTTGGTCATCATGGTGGAAAAGGGTAAATTGTGGGTTTTGGAGAAGATCAGGTAGGTTTAGGGTGGTTTTGGGGTGGATCTATGGTTTTGGTGTATTTTCTTCCAGTTTTGGTGGTGATCCTTTTCTTGTTTGGGGTGTTTTTGACGTGTTTTGGTGTCTCCATTAGGTTTTGTTGGGTTCTTGTTTGTCATTATGTTAAATAGGTGTGGATTGTGGATTTTGGAGAACATCAGGTAGGTTTAGGGTGTCTTTGGGGTGGATCTATGGTTTTGGGGGATTTTCTTCCAGTTTTGGTGGTGATGCCGTTCTTGTTTGGGGTGTTTTTGACGTTTTTTGGGGTCTCCGTTGGGTTTTGTTGGGTTCTCGTTGGTTATCATGGTGGAAAAGGGTAAATTGTGGTTTTTGGAGAAGATCAGGTAGGTTTAGGGTGGTTTTGGGGTGGATCTATGGTTTTGGGGGATTTTCTTCCAGTTTTGGGGGTGATGCCGTTCTTGTTTGGGGTGTTTTTGACGTGTTTTGGTGTCTCCATTAGGTTTTGTTGGGTTCTTGTTTGTCATTATGTTTAATAGGAGTGGATTGTGGGTTTTGGAGAACATCAGGTAGTTTTAGGGTGGTTTTGGGGTGGACCTATGGTTTTGGGGGATTTTCTTCCAGTTTTGGTGGTCATGCCGTTCTTGTTTGGGGTATTTTTTAAGTTTTTTTGTGGTCTCTGTTTGGTTTTGTTGGGTTCTCGTTGGTCATCGTGTTTGAAAAGGGTAAATTGTGGGTTTTGGAGAACTTCAGGTAGGTTTAGGGGGAGTTTTCGCGTGGATTCATGGTATTTGGGGTTTTCTTCTTTTTGGGGGAGTGATCCTCTCCTTTCTTCGGGTGATTTTGAAGTGTTTTGGGGTTTCCGTTGCGTTTCGTTGAATTCCTAATGTGTTTTATGGTGGTTTGGAGTGTGCTTTGGGATTAGGAGAACATCAGGTAGGTTTAGGGTGGTTTTGGGGTGGATCTATGGTATTTGGGGTTTTCTTCTATTTTTTGGCGTGGTCCTGTTCTTTTTTTGGGGTGTATTTGAAGTGTTTTGGGGTCTCCGTTGGGTTTTGTTTGGTTCTCGTTGGTCATCATGGTGGAAAAGGGTAAATTGTGGGTTTTGGAGAACATCAGGTAGGTTTAGGGTGTCTTTGGGGTGGATCTATGGTTTTGGGGGATTTTCTTCCAGTTTTGGTGGTGATGCCGTTCTTGTTTGGGGTGTTTTTGACGTGTTTTGGTGTCTCCATTAGGTTTTGTTGGGTTCTTGTTTGTCATTATGTTAAATAGGTGTGGATTGTGGGTTTTGGAGAACATCAGGTAGGTTTAGGGTGGTTTTGGGGTGGATCTATGGTTTTGGGGGATTTTCTTCCAGTTTTGGTGGTGATGCCGTTCTTGTTTGGGGTGTTTTTGACGTTTTTTGGGGTCTCTGTTGGGTTCTGTTGGGTTCTCGTTGGTCATCGTGTTGGAAAAGGGTAAATTGTGGTTTTTGGAGAACATCAGGTAGGTTTAGGGTGTCTTTGGGGTGGATCTATGGTTTTGGGGGATTTTCTTCCAGTTTTGGTTGTGATGCCGTTCTTGTTTGGGGTGTTTTTGACGTTTTTTGGGATCTCTGTTGGGTTCTGTTGGGTTCTCGTTGGTCATCGTGTTGGAAAAGGGTAAATTGTGGGTTTTGGAGAACATCAGGTAGGTTTAGGGTGTCTTTGGGGTGGATCTATGGTTTTGGCGGATTTTCTTCCAGTTTTGGTGGTGATGCCGTTCTTGTTTGGGGTGTTTTTGACGTTTTTTGGGGTCTCCGTTGGGTTTTGTTGGGTTCTCGTTGGTTATCATGGTGGAAAAGGGTAAATTGTGGGTTTTGGAGAACATCAGGTAGGTTTGGGGTGGTTTTGGGGTGGATCTATGGTTTTGGCGTATTTTCTTCCAGTTTTGGGGGTGATGCCGATATTTTTTGGGGTGTTTTTTACATGTTTTGGGGTCTCCATTAGGTTTTGTTGGGTTCTTGTTTGTCATTATGTTAAATAGGAGTGGATTGTGGGTTTTGGAGAACATCAGGTAGTTTTAGGGTGGTTTTGGCGTGGATCTATGGTTTTGGGGGATTTTCTTCCAGTTTTGGTGGTGATGCCGTTCTTGTTTGGGGTGTTTTTGACGTTTTTTGGGGTCTCTGTTGGGTTCTGTTGGGTTCTCGTTGGTCATCGTGTTGGAAAAGGGTAAATTGTGGTTTTTGGAGAACATCAGGTAGGTTTAGGGTGTCTTTGGGGTGGATCTATGGTTTTGGGGGATTTTCTTCCAGTTTTGGGGGTGATGCCGTTCTTGTTTGGGGTGTTTTTGACGTTTTTTGGGGTCTCTGTTGGGTTCTGTTGGGTTCTCGTTGGTCATCGTGTTGGAAAAGGGTAAATTGTGGTTTTTGGAGAAGATCAGGTAGGTTTAGGGTGGTTTTGGGGTGGATCTATGGTTTTGGGGGATTTTCTTCCAGTTTTGGTGGTGATGCCGTTCTTGTTTGGGGTGTTTTTGACGTTTTTTGGCGTCTCTGTTGGGTTCTGTTGGGTTCTCATTGGTCATCGTGTTGGAAAAGGGTAAATTGTGGTTTTTGGAGAACATCAGGTAGGTTTAGGGTGTCTTTGGGGTGGATCTATGGTTTTGGGGGTTTTCTTCCCGTTTTGGGGGTGATGCCATTCTTGTTTGAGGTATTTTTTAAGGTTTTTGTGGTCTCTGTTTGGTTTTGTTGGGTTCTCGTTGGTCATCGTGTTGTAAAAGTGTAAATTGTGGGTTTTGGAGAACTTCAGGTAGGTTTAGGGGGAGTTTTCGCGTGGATTCGTGGTATTTGGGGTTTTCTTCTTTTTGGGGGAGTGATCCTCTCCTTTCTTCGGGTGATTTTGAAGTGTTTTGGGGTTTCCGTTGCGTTTCGTTGAATTCCTAATGTGTTTTAAAGTGGTTTGGAGTGTGCTTTGGGATTAGGAGAACATCAGGTAGGTTTAGGGTGTCTTTGGGGTGGATCTATGGTATTTGGGGTTTTCTTCTATTTTTTGGCGTAATCCTGTTCTTTTTTGGGGTGTATTTGAAGTGTTTTGGGGTCTCCGTTGGGTTTTGTTTGGTTCTCGTTGGTCATCATGGTGGAAAAGGGTAAATTGTGGGTTTTGGAGAACATCAGGTAGGTTTAGGGTGTCTTTGGGGTGGATCTATGGTTTTGGGGGATTTTCTTCCAGTTTTGGTGGTGATGCCGTTCTTGTTTGGGGTGTTTTTGACGTGTTTTGGTGTCTCCATTAGGTTTTGTTGGGTTCTTGTTTGTCATTATGTTAAATAGGTGTGGATTGTGGGTTTTGGAGAACATCAGGTAGGTTTAGGGTGGTTTTGGGGTGGATCTATGGTTTTGGGGGATTTTCTTCCAGTTTTGGTGGTGATGCCGTTCTTGTTTGGGGTGTTTTTGACGTTTTTTGGGGTCTCTGTTGGGTTCTCTTGGGTTCTCGTTGGTCATCGTGTTGGAAAAGGGTAAATTGTGGTTTTTGGAGAACATCAGGTAGGTTTAGGGTGTCTTTGGGGTGGATCTATGGTTTTGGGGGATTTTCTTCCAGTTTTGGGGGTGATGCCGTTCTTGTTTGGGGTGTTTTTGACGTTTTTTGGGATCTCTGTTGGGTTCTGTTGGGTTCTCGTTGTCATCGTGTTGGAAAAGGGTAAATTGTGGTTTTTGGAGAACATCAGGTAGGTTTAGGGTGTCTTTGGGGTGGATCTATGGTTTTGGGGATTTTCTTCCCGTTTTGGGGGTGATGCCATTCTTGTTTGGGGTATTTTTTAAGGTTTTTGTGGTCTCTGTTTGGTTTTGTTGGGTTCTCGTTGGTCATCGTGTTGTAAAAGTGTAAATTGTGGGTTTTGGAGAACTTCAGGTAGGTTTAGGGGGAGTTTTCGCGTGGATTCATGGTATTTGGGGTTTTCTTCTTTTTGGCGGAGTGATCCTCTCCTTTCTTCGGGTGATTTTGAAGTGTTTTGGGGTTTCCGTTGCGTTTCGTTGAATTCCTAATGTGTTTTATGGTGGTTTGGAGTGTGCTTTGTGATTAGGAGAACATCAGGTAGGTTTAGGGTGTCTTTGGGGTGGATCTATGGTATTTGGGGTTTTCTTCTATTTTTTGGCGTGGTCCTGTTCTTTTTTGGGGTGTATTTGAAGTGTTTTGGGGTCTCCGTTGGGTTTTGTTTGGTTCTCGTTGGTCATCATGGTGGAAAAGGGTAAATTGTGGGTTTTGGAGAACATCAGGTAGGTTTAGGGTGGTTTTGGGGTGGATCTATGGTTTTGGGGGATTTTCTTCCAGTTTTGGTGGTTATGCCGTTCTTGTTTGGGGTGTTTTTGACGTTTTTTGGGGTCTCTGTTGGGTTCTGTTGGGTTCTCGTTGGTCATCGTGTTGGAAAAGTGTAAATTGTGGTTTTTGGAGAACATCAGGTAGGTTTAGGGTGTCTTTGGGGTGGATCTATGGTTTTGGGGATTTTCTTCCAGTTTTGGGGGTGATGCCGATATTTTTTGGGGTGTTTTTGACGTGTTTTGGGGTCTCCATTAGGTTTTGTTGGGTTCTTGTTTGTCATTATGTTAAATAGGTGTGGATTGTGGGTTTTGGAGAACATCAGGTAGTTTTAGGGTGGTTTTGGGGTGGACCTATGGTTTTGGGGGATTTTCTTCCAGTTTTGGGGGTGATGCCGTTCTTGTTTGGGGTATTTTTTAAGGTTTTTGTGGTCTCTGTTTGGTTTTGTTGGGTTCTCGTTGGTCATCGTGTTGTAAAAGTGTAAATTGTGGGTTTTGGAGAACTTCAGGTAGGTTTAGGGGGAGTTTTCGCGTGGATTCGTGGTATTTGGGGTTTTCTTCTTTTTGGGGGAGTGATCCTCTCCTTTCTTCGGGTGATTTTGAAGTGTTTTGGGGTTTCCGTTGCGTTTCGTTGAATTCCTAATGTGTTTTATGGTGGTTTGGAGTGTGCTTTGGGATTAGGAGAACATCAGGTAGGTTTAGGGTGTCTTTGGGGTGGATCTATGGTATTTGGGGTTTTCTTCTATTTTTTGGCGTGGTCCTGTTCTTTTTTGGGGTGTATTTGAAGTGTTTTGGGGTCTCCGTTGGGTTTTGTTTGGTTCTCGTTGGTCATCATGGTGGAAAAGGGTAAATTGTGGGTTTTGGAGAACATCAGGTAGGTTTAGGGTGGTTTTGGGGTGGATCTATGGTTTTGGTGTATTTTCTTCCAGTTTTGGTGGTGATCCTTTTCTTGTTTGGGGTGTTTTTGACGTGTTTTGGTGTCTCCATTAGGTTTTGTTGGGTTCTTGTTTGTCATTATGTTAAATAGGTGTGGATTGTGGTTTTTGGAGAACATCAGGTAGGTTTAGGGTGTCTTTGGGGTGGATCTATGGTTTTGGGGGATTTTCTTCCAGTTTTGGTGGTGATGCCGTTCTTGTTTGGGGTGTATTTGACGTTTTTTGGGGTCTCCGTTGGGTTTTGTTGGGTTCTCGTTGGTTATCATGGTGGAAAAGGGTAAATTGTGGTTTTTGGAGAAGATCAGGTAGGTTTAGGATGGTTTTGGGGTGGATCTATGGTTTTGGTGTATTTTCTTCCAGTTTTGGGGGTGATGCCGTTCTTGTTTGGGGTGTTTTTGACGTTTTTTGGGATCTCTGTTGGGTTCTGTTGGGTTCTCGTTGGTCATCGTGTTGTAAAAGTGTAAATTGTGGTTTTTGGAGAACATCAGGTAGGTTTAGGGTGTCTTTGGGGTGGATCTATGGTTTTGGGGGATTTTCTTCCAGTTTTGGTGGTGATGCCGTTCTTGTTTGGGGTGTTTTTGACGTTTTTTGGGGTCTCCGTTGGGTTTTGTTGGGTTCTCGTTGGTTATCATGGTGGAAAAGGGTAAATTGTGGGTTTTGGAGAACATCAGGTAGGTTTAGGGTGGTTTTGGGGTGGATCTATGGTTTTGGTGTATTTTCTTCCAGTTTTGGGGGTGATGCCGTTCTTGTTTGGGGTGTTTTTGACGTTTTTTGGGATCTCTGTTGGGTTCTGTTGGGTTCTCGTTGGTCATCGTGTTGTAAAAGTGTAAATTGTGGTTTTTGGAGAACATCAGGTAGGTTTAGGGTGTCTTTGGGGTGGATCTATGGTTTTGGGGGATTTTCTTCCAGTTTTGGGGCTGATGCCATTCTTGTTTGGGGTATTTTTTAAGGTTTTTGTGGTCTCTGTTTGGTTTTGTTGGGTTCTCGTTGGTCATCGTGTTGTAAAAGTGTAAATTGTGGGTTTTGGCGAACTTCAGGTAGGTTTAGGGGGAGTTTTCGCGTGGATTCATGGTATTTGGGGTTTTCTTCTTTTTGGGGGAGTGATCCTCTCCTTTCTTCGGGTGATTTTGAAGTGTTTTGGGGTTTCCGTTGCGTTTCGTTGAATTCCTAATGTGTTTTAAAGTGGTTTGGAGTGTGCTTTGGGATTAGGAGAACATCAGGTAGGTTTAGGGTGTCTTTGGGGTGGATCTATGGTATTTGGGGTTTTCTTCTATTTTTTGGCGTGGTCCTGTTCTTTTTTGGGGTGTTTTTTACATGTTTTGGGATCTCCATTAGGTTTTGTTGGGTTCTTGTTTGTCATTATGTAAAATAGGAATGGATTGTGGGTTTTGGAGAACATCAGGTAGTTTTTGGGTGGTTTTGGCGTGGATCTATGGTTTTGGTGTATTTTCTTCCAGTTTTGGTGGTGATCCTTTTCTTGTTTGGGGTGTTTTTGACGTTTTTTGGGATCTCTGTTGGGTTCTGTTTGGTTCTCGTTGGTCATCGTGTTGGAAAAGGGTAAATTGTGGTTTTTGGAGAACATCAGGTAGGTTTAGGGTGTCTTTGGGGTGGATCTATGGTTTTGGGGGTTTTCTTCCAGTTTTGGGGGTGATGCCATTCTTGTTTGGGGTATTTTTTAAGGTTTTTGTGGTCTCTGTTTGGTTTTGTTGGGTTCTCGTTGGTCATCGTGTTGTAAAAGTGTAAATTGTGGGTTTTGGAGAACTTCAGGTAGGTTTAGGGGGAGTTTTCGCGTGTATTCGTGGTATTTGGGGTTTTCTTCTTTTTGGGGGAGTGATCCTCTCCTTTCTTCGGGTGATTTTGAAGTGTTTTGGGGTTTCCGTTGCGTTTCGTTGAATTCCTAATGTGTTTTATGGTGGTTTGGAGTGTGCTTTGGGATTAGGAGAACATCAGGTAGGTTTAGGGTGTCTTTGGGGTGGATCTATGGTATTTGGGGTTTTCTTCTATTTTTTGGCGTGGTCCTGTTCTTTTTTGGGGTGTATTTGAAGTGTTTTGGGGTCTCCGTTGGGTTTTGTTTGGTTCTCGTTGGTCATCATGGTGGAAAAGGGTAAATTGTGGGTTTTGGAGAACATCAGGTAGGTTTAGGGTGGTTTTGGGGTGGATCTATGGTTTTGGGGGATTTTCTTCCAGTTTTGGTGGTGATGCTTTTCTTGTTTGGGGTGTTTTTGACGTGTTTTGGTGTGTTTATTAGGTTTTGTTGGGTTCTTGTTTGTCATTATGTTAAATAGGTGTGGATTGTGGGTTTTGGAGAACATCAGGTAGGTTTAGGGTGGTTTTGGGGTGGATCTATGGTTTTGGGGGATTTTCTTCCAGTTTTGGGGGTGATGCCGTTCTTGTTTGGGGTGTTTTTGACGTTTTTTGGGGTCTCTGTTGGGTTCTGTTGGGTTCTCGTTGGTCATCGTGTTGGAAAAGGGTAAATTGTGGTTTTTGGAGAAGATCAGGTAGGTTTAGGATGGTTTTGGGGTGGATCTATGGTTTTGGCGGATTTTCTTCCAGTTTTGGGGGTGATGCCGTTCTTGTTTGGGGTGTTTTTGACGTTTTTTGGGGTCTCCGTTGGGTTTTGTTGGGTTCTCGTTGGTCATCATGGTGGAAAAGGGTAAATTGTGGATTTTGGAGAACATCAGGTAGGTTTAGGGTGGTTTTGGGGTGGATCTATGGTTTTGGCGTATTTTCTTCCAGTTTTGGGGGTGATGCCGATATTTTTTGGGGTGTTTTTGACGTGTTTTGGGGTCTCCATTAGGTTTTGTTGGGTTCTTGTTTGTCATTATGTTAAATAGGAGTGGATTGTGGGTTTTGGAGAACATCAGGTAGTTTTAGGGTGGTTTTGGGGTGGACCTATGGTTTTGGGGGATTTTCTTCCAGTTTTGGGGGTGATGCCGTTCTTGTTTGGGGTATTTTTTAAGGTTTTTGTGGTCTCTGTTTGGTTTTGTTGGGTTCTCGTTGGTCATCGTGTTGTAAAAGTGTAAATTGTGGGTTTTGGAGAACTTCAGGTAGGTTTAGGGGGAGTTTTCGCGTGGATTCGTGGTATTTGGGGTTTTCTTCTTTTTGGGGGAGTGATCCTCTCCTTTCTTCGGGTGATTTTGAAGTGTTTTGGGGTTTCCGTTGCGTTTCGTTGAATTCCTAATGTGTTTTATGGTGGTTTGGAGTGTGCTTTGGGATTAGGAGAACATCAGGTAGGTTTAGGGTGTCTTTGGGGTGGATCTATGGTATTTGGGGTTTTCTTCTATTTTTTGGCGTGGTCCTGTTCTTTTTTGGGGTGTATTTGAAGTGTTTTGGGGTCTCCGTTGGGTTTTGTTTGGTTCTCGTTGGTCATCATGGTGGAAAAGGGTAAATTGTGGGTTTTGGAGGACATCAGGTAGGTTTAGGGTGGTTTTGGGGTGGATCTATGGTTTTGGCGTATTTTCTTCCAGTTTTGGTGGTGATGCCGATATTTTCTGGGGTGTTTTTGACGTGTTTTGGTGTGTCCATTAGGTTTAGTTGGGTTCTTGTTTGTCATTATGTTAAATAGGAGTGGATTGTGGTTTTTGGAGAACATCAGGTAGTTTTAGGGTGGTTTTGGGGTGGATCTATGGTTTTGGGGGATTTTCTTCCAGTTTTGGTGGTTATGCCGTTCTTGTTTGGGGTGTTTTTGACGTTTTTTGGGGTCTCTGTTGGGTTCTGTTGGGTTCTCGTTGGTCATCGTGTTGGAAAAGGGTAAATTGTGGTTTTTGGAGAAGATCAGGTAGGTTTAGGGTGTCTTTGGGGTGGATCTATGGTTTTGGGGGATTTTCGTCCAGTTTTGGTGGTGATGCCGTTCTTGTTTGGGGTGTTTTTGACGTTTTTTGGGGTCTCCGTTGGGTTTTGTTGGATTCTCGTTGGTTATCATGGTGGAAAAGGGTAAATTGTGGGTTTTGGAGAACATCAGGTAGGTTTAGGGTGGTTTTGGGGTGGATCTATGGTTTTGGTGTATTTTCTTCCAGTTTTGGGGGTGATGCCGTTCTTGTTTGGGGTGTTTTTGACGTTTTTTGGGATCTCTGTTGGGTTCTGTTGGGTTCTCGTTGGTCATCGTGTTGTAAAAGTGTAAATTGTGGTTTTTGGAGAACATCAGGTAGGTTTAGGGTGTCTTTGGGGTGGATCTATGGTTTTGGGGGATTTTCTTCCAGTTTTGGGGCTGATGCCATTCTTGTTTGGGGTATTTTTTAAGGTTTTTGTGGTCTCTGTTTGGTTTTGTTGGGTTCTCGTTGGTCATCGTGTTGTAAAAGTGTAAATTGTGGGTTTTGGCGAACTTCAGGTAGGTTTAGGGGGAGTTTTCGCGTGGATTCATGGTATTTGGGGTTTTCTTCTTTTTGGGGGAGTGATCCTCTCCTTTCTTCGGGTGATTTTGAAGTGTTTTGGGGTTTCCGTTGCGTTTCGTTGAATTCCTAATGTGTTTTAAAGTGGTTTGGAGTGTGCTTTGGGATTAGGAGAACATCAGGTAGGTTTAGGGTGTCTTTGGGGTGGATCTATGGTATTTGGGGTTTTCTTCTATTTTTTGGCGTGGTCCTGTTCTTTTTTGGGGTGTTTTTTACACGTTTTGGGATCTCCATTAGGTTTTGTTGGGTTCTTGTTTGTCATTATGTAAAATAGGAGTGGATTGTGGGTTTTGGAGAACATCAGGTAGTTTTTGGGTGGTTTTGGCGTGGATCTATGGTTTTGGTGTATTTTCTTCCAGTTTTGGTGGTGATCCTTTTCTTGTTTGGGGTGTTTTTGACGTTTTTTGGGATCTCTGTTGGGTTCTGTTGGGTTCTCGTTGGTCATCGTGTTGGAAAAGGGTAAATTGTGGTTTTTGGAGAACATCAGGTAGGTTTAGGGTGTCTTTGGGGTGGATCTATGGTTTTGGGGGTTTTCTTCCAGTTTTGGGGGTGATGCCATTCTTGTTTGGGGTATTTTTTAAGGTTTTTGTGGTCTCTGTTTGGTTTTGTTGGGTTCTCGTTGGTCATCGTGTTGTAAAAGTGTAAATTGTGGGTTTTGGAGAACTTCAGGTAGGTTTAGGGGGAGTTTTCGCGTGTATTCGTGGTATTTGGGGTTTTCTTCTTTTTGGGGGAGTGATCCTCTCCTTTCTTCGGGTGATTTTGAAGTGTTTTGGGGTTTCCGTTGCGTTTCGTTGAATTCCTAATGTGTTTTATGGTGGTTTGGAGTGTGCTTTGGGATTAGGAGAACATCAGGTAGGTTTAGGGTGTCTTTGGGGTGGATCTATGGTTTTGGGGGATTTTCTTCCAGTTTTGGTGGTGATGCCGTTCTTGTTTGGGGTGTATTTGACGTTTTTTGGGGTCTCCGTTGGGTTTTGTTGGGTTCTCGTTGGTTATCATGGTGGAAAAGGGTAAATTGTGGTTTTTGGAGAACATCAGGTAGGTTTAGGGTGGTTTTGGGGTGGATCTATGGTTTTGGTGTATTTTCTTCCAGTTTTGGTGGTGATGCTTTTCTTGTTTGGGGTGTTTTTGACGTGTTTTGGTGTGTTTATTAGGTTTTGTTGGGTTCTTGTTTGTCATTATGTTAAATAGGTGTGGATTGTGGGTTTTGGAGAACATCAGGTAGGTTTAGGGTGGTTTTGGGGTGGATCTATGGTTTTGGGGGATTTTCTTCCAGTTTTGGGGGTGATGCCGTTCTTGTTTGGGGTGTTTTTGACGTTTTTTGGGGTCTCTGTTGGGTTCTGTTGGGTTCTCGTTGGTCATCGTGTTGGAAAAGGGTAAATTGTGGTTTTTGGAGAAGATCAGGTAGGTTTAGGGTGGTTTTGGGGTGGATCTATGGTTTTGGCGGATTTTCTTCCAGTTTTGGGGGTGATGCCGTTCTTGTTTGGGGTGTTTTTGACGTTTTTTGGGGTCTCCGTTGGGTTTTGTTGGGTTCTCGTTGGTCATCGTGTTGGAAAAGTGTAAATTGTGGTTTTTGGAGAACATCAGGTAGGTTTAGGGTGTCTTTGGGGTGGATCTATGGTTTTGGGGATTTTCTTCCAGTTTTGGGGATGATGCCGATATTTTTTGGGGTGTTTTTGACGTGTTTTGGGGTCTCCATTAGGTTTTGTTGGGTTCTTGTTTGTCATTATGTTAAATAGGTGTGGATTGTGGGTTTTGGAGAACATCAGGTAGTTTTAGGGTGGTTTTGGGGTGGACCTATGGTTTTGGGGGATTTTCTTCCAGTTTTGGGGGTGATGCCGTTCTTGTTTGGGGTATTTTTTAAGGTTTTTGTGGTCTCTGTTTGGTTTTGTTGGGTTCTCGTTGGTCATCGTGTTGTAAAAGTGTAAATTGTGGGTTTTGGAGAACTTCAGGTAGGTTTAGGGGGAGTTTTCGCGTGGATTCGTGGTATTTGGGGTTTTCTTCTTTTTGGGGGAGTGATCCTCTCCTTTCTTCGGGTGATTTTGAAGTGTTTTGGGGTTTCCGTTGCGTTTCGTTGAATTCCTAATGTGTTTTATGGTGGTTTGGAGTGTGCTTTGGGATTAGGAGAACATCAGGTAGGTTTAGGGTGTCTTTGGGGTGGATCTATGGTATTTGGGGTTTTCTTCTATTTTTTGGCGTGGTCCTGTTCTTTTTTGGGGTGTATTTGAAGTGTTTTGGGGTCTCCGTTGGGTTTTGTTTGGTTCTCGTTGGTCATCATGGTGGAAAAGGGTAAATTGTGGGTTTTGGAGAACATCAGGTAGGTTTAGGGTGGTTTTGGGGTGGATCTATGGTTTTGGTGTATTTTCTTCCAGTTTTGGTGGTGATCCTTTTCTTGTTTGGGGTGTTTTTGACGTGTTTTGGTGTCTCCATTAGGTTTTGTTGGGTTCTTGTTTGTCATTATGTTAAATAGGTGTGGATTGTGGTTTTTGGAGAACATCAGGTAGGTTTAGGGTGTCTTTGGGGTGGATCTATGGTTTTGGGGGATTTTCTTCCAGTTTTGGTGGTGATGCCGTTCTTGTTTGGGGTGTATTTGACGTTTTTTGGGGTCTCCGTTGGGTTTTGTTGGGTTCTCGTTGGTTATCATGGTGGAAAAGGGTAAATTGTGGTTTTTGGAGAAGATCAGGTAGGTTTAGGATGGTTTTGGGGTGGATCTATGGTTTTGGTGTATTTTCTTCCAGTTTTGGGGGTGATGCCGTTCTTGTTTGGGGTGTTTTTGACGTTTTTTGGGATCTCTGTTGGGTTCTGTTGGGTTCTCGTTGGTCATCGTGTTGTAAAAGTGTAAATTGTGGTTTTTGGAGAACATCAGGTAGGTTTAGGGTGTCTTTGGGGTGGATCTATGGTTTTGGGGGATTTTCTTCCAGTTTTGGTGGTGATGCCGTTCTTGTTTGGGGTGTTTTTGACGTTTTTTGGGGTCTCCGTTGGGTTTTGTTGGGTTCTCGTTGGTTATCATGGTGGAAAAGGGTAAATTGTGGGTTTTGGAGAACATCAGGTAGGTTTAGGGTGGTTTTGGGGTGGATCTATGGTTTTGGTGTATTTTCTTCCAGTTTTGGGGGTGATGCCGTTCTTGTTTGGGGTGTTTTTGACGTTTTTTGGGATCTCTGTTGGGTTCTGTTGGGTTCTCGTTGGTCATCGTGTTGTAAAAGTGTAAATTGTGGTTTTTGGAGAACATCAGGTAGGTTTAGGGTGTCTTTGGGGTGGATCTATGGTTTTGGGGGATTTTCTTCCAGTTTTGGGGCTGATGCCATTCTTGTTTGGGGTATTTTTTAAGGTTTTTGTGGTCTCTGTTTGGTTTTGTTGGGTTCTCGTTGGTCATCGTGTTGTAAAAGTGTAAATTGTGGGTTTTGGCGAACTTCAGGTAGGTTTAGGGGGAGTTTTCGCGTGGATTCATGGTATTTGGGGTTTTCTTCTTTTTGGGGGAGTGATCCTCTCCTTTCTTCGGGTGATTTTGAAGTGTTTTGGGGTTTCCGTTGCGTTTCGTTGAATTCCTAAT